>NC_092159.1:51899823-51902323 GCF_045791955.1 Oncorhynchus clarkii lewisi | reverse complement strand
TAGCCAATTGGAATTTGTTGTCTGTATATTTGATCATTTCATTGAGGATACCATCAACACCACAGGCCTTTTTGGGTTGGAGGGTTTTTATTTTGTCCTGTAACTCATTCAATGTAATTGGATAATCCAGTGGGTTCTGGTAGTCTTTAATAGATGATTCTAAGATCTGTATTTGATCATGTATATGTTTTTGCTCTTTATTCTTTGTTATAGAGCCAAAAAGATTGGAGAAGTGGTTTACCCATACATCTCCATTTTGGATAGATAATTCTTCTTGTTGTTGTTTGTTTAGTGTTTTCCAATTTTCCCAGAAGTGGTTAGAGTCTATGGATTCTTCAATTGCATTGAGCTGATTTCTGACATGCTGTTCCTTCTTTTTCCGTAGTGTATTTCTGTATTGTTTTAGTGATTCACCATAGTGAAGGCGTAGACTCAGGTTTTCCGGGTCTCTATGTTTTTGGTTGGACAGGTTTCTCAATTTCTTTCTTAGATTTTTGCATTCTTCATCAAACCATTTGTCATTATTGTTAATTTTCTTCGGTTTTCTATTTGAGATTTTTAGATTTGATAGGGAAGCTGAGAGGTCAAATATACTGTTAAGATTTTCTACTGCCAAGTTTACACCTTCACTATTACAGCGGAACGTTTTACCCAGGAAATTGTCTAAAAGGGATTGAATTTGTTGTTGCCTAATTGTTTTTTGGTAGGTTTCCAAACTGCATTCCTTCCATCTATAGCATTTCTTAATGTTACTCAGTTCCTTTGGCTTTGATGCCTCATGATTGATTATTGCTCTGTTTAAGTAGACTGTGATTTTGCTGTGGTCTGATAGGGGTGTCAGTGGGCTGACTGTGAACGCTCTGAGAGACTCTGGGTTGAGGTCGGTGATAAAGTAGTCTACAGTACTACTGCCAAGAGATGAGCTATGGGTGTACCTACCATAGGAGTCCCCTCGAAGCCTACCGTTGACTATGTACATACCCAGCGTGCGACAGAGCTGCAGGAGTTGTGACCCGTTTTTGTTGGTTATGTTGTCATAGTTGTGCCTAGGGGGGCATATGTGGGAGGGAATGCTGTCACCTCCAGGCAGGTGTTTGTCCCCCTGTGTGCTTAGGGTGTCAGGTTCTTGTCCGGTTCTGGCATTTGGGTCGCCACAGACTAGTACATGTCCCTGGGCCTGGAAATGATTGATTTCCCCCTCCAGGATGGAGAAGCTGTCTTCATTAAAATATGGGGATTCTAGTGGGGGGATATAGGTAGCACACAGGAGGACATTTTTCTCTGTTAGGATAATTTCCTTTTGAATTTCTAGCCAAATGTAAAATGTTCCTGTTTTGATTAATTTAATAGAGTGAATTAGGTCTGCTCTATACCAAATTAGCATACCCCCTGAGTCCCTTCCCTGTTTCACACCTGGTAGTTTGGTGGATGGGACTACCAGCTCTCTGTAACCTAGAGGGCAACCAGTGGGTCCGTCTCCTCTATACCAGGTTTCTTGCAGGATGACAATGTCTGTATTACCGATTTCTTTGGTGAAGTCCGGGTTTCTGCTCTTTAGGCCAAAGGCAGATGACCTCAGGCCTTGGATATTCCAGGATAATATAGTGAAGGCTTTTTGTTCCATAGAGTGTCCAATGTTGTTGGTCGTGGTTTGGCCTCAGGCCAGTAAGTGTGAGCAGAGCCTGCTGAGCATCTGGTACATGCCATTGGCTTCGGCGAGTGTGAGAGTGGGGGTTGGGACTGTTTGCCCGCTCACTACCTGGGCGTATGTGTGGCTTCCATGTTGAGGCCCTCTTTGCGGGGGTGGGGTGCATGGGGTGGGCAGGAGTGGCATAGGTCTGATCTGAGGGGGCCTAAATGGGGTGTGGGCATGGTTGACGTGGGGGGGTGTTGATTGGTTGGGGTGGGGGTGTGGATGTGTCTGGGTGTACTGTGGTCTGGATGTAATTCCTCTTGGCGTGGGTCCTCTATGTGTAGGTCCAGGGGGGGGTCCTGCAGATCTGGGAGGGTGTCTCGCTGGTCTGGATGGGGTGTCTATTGATCTGTTGCTCCTGTGTGAAGTGTTGGGGATACGCTTGAGAGCGATGTCCTTTAGAGTTCGGGCAAAGGTGGGCACTGCTGCCTTGTAGAGGTGGACCTGGTCATAGAGGCTGTTCAAGTCCAGGGTGGAGTGGTGGGCCAGGAAAACGTTTGGTTTTGAGGCACAGTCACGGGAAATACTTGCATTTACCCGCTGTATTGTGGCAGGGTGGAAGTCTTTTCGTGGTAGCAGGGTGGAGATAACCACTTGTGCGTTGGGGAAAGTAGAAGAAGCCTTTTCAATCACTCTCTTCAGTGCTGTGGCCACTCTTTCCCGCTGTGCTCTCAGGTCGTTTGTGCCTGTGTGTATTATTATGTGGCTGGGTGAGCCTAGTTTGGCCTCAGACAGAAGGTCGAGGGCACGCTGGGTGTTTGGACACCAGAGTTTAGACACACTGTGTTTGGGAAAAAGTTTTTTTTC
>NC_092159.1:51559823-51562323 GCF_045791955.1 Oncorhynchus clarkii lewisi | reverse complement strand
AATGCATGTGTATGGCAGATTGAAACACATATCAATACATCTAAGGGACCAGCTGTGCAGCGACACACACACACACACACACACACACACACACACACACACACACACACACACACACACACACACACACACACACACACACACACACACACACACACACACACACACACACCGCAGCATCATAAACCCTAAAGGGTGTCTATTCAGGCTCATTAGTGGTCAGGTAGGGGGGGACTAAAAGGCAAGGGGCACAGGCCATTACAGGAAGTAGCTGCATCTCACTCCGTAGCCCACCACAGGGGGCCTGCAACGGGGAGAGAGGGTGGGGGTCTGCAGGGGGGAGAGAGGGGTGGGGGTCTGCAGTGGGGAGAGAGGGTGCAGACCTGCAGTGGGGAGAGAGGGGTGGGGGTCTGCAGTGGGGAGAGAGGGGTGGGGGTCTGCAGTGGGGAGAGAGGGGTGGGGGTCTGCAGTGGGGAGAGAGGGTGGGGGTCTGCAAAGGGGAGAGAGGGTGGGGGGCCTGCAACGGGGAGAGAGGGTGGGGGTCTGCAGTGGGGAGAGAGGGGTGGGGGTCTACAGTGGGGAGAGAGGGGTGGGGATCTGCAGTGGGGAGAGAGGGGTGGGGGTCTGCAAAGGGGAGAGAGGGTGGGAGGCCTGCAACGGGGAGAGAGGGTGGGGGTCTGCAGTGGGGAGAGAGGGGTGGGGGTCTACAGTGGGGCGAGAGGGGTGGGGGTCTGCAAAGGGGAGAGAGGGTGGGGGGCCTGCAACGGGGAGAGAGGGTGGGGGTCTGCAGTGGGGAGAGAGGGTGGGGGTCTGCAGTGGGGAGAGAGGGGTGGGCGTCTACAGTGGGGAGAGAGGGGTGGGGGTCTGCAGCGGGGAGAGAGGGGTGGGGGTCTACAGTGGGGAGAGAGGGGTGGGGGTCTGCAGTGGGGAGAGAGGGGTGGGGGTCTACAGTGGGGAGAGAGGGGTGGGGGTCTGCAGTGGGGAGAGAGGGGTGGGGGTCTACAGTGGGGAGAGAGGGGTGGGGGTCTGCAGCGGGGAGAGAGGGGTGGGGGTCTGCAGCGTGGAGAGAGGGGTGGGGGTCTGCAGCGTGGAGAGAGGGGTGGGGGTATGCAGTGGGGAGAGAGGGGTGGGGGTCTGCAGTGGGGAGAGAGGGGTGGGGGTCTGCAGCGGGGAGAGAGGGGTGGGGGTCTGCAGTGGGGAGAGAGGGTGGGGGTCTGCAGTGGGGAGAGAGGGGTAAGGTGGTCTGAGGAGAAAATTGCAGCAGTGACTCAGCCTCAACACTCTAGTGAGTAACACAGGCTTGCCAGCCCTATTATCAGTACAACAAGGGTGTGGGCTGAGTTAGAAAGAGGGATGACGGAAACAACCACAGACATAGAGGAATCAGTCAAATGTCCTACAATGAGTCTTATGATGGCCATTATGGTCTAAAGAGTTACAGTATACAGATGTGATGCTCATCCACAGAATAGTAGGAGAGAAGTGGGCATGACAACCAATACAGTACTTGACTCAGAGGGGAGTAACTGTATGTGTCTCTGTGTGTCACAACAGTCCCTGGTAAATGAATCGTATGACATTCTAACGTGAAATGGAGTGTGGTGGCATGTGGTCCACATACTGTGCATTCAGAAAGTATTCAGGCCCTTTGACTTTTTCCACATTTTGTTACGTTACAGCCTTATTCTAAGATTAATTAAATCGTAATTAAAACAGAAAAACTCCCCCCTTTTTTCCCTCATTATTCTACACACAATCTGAAATCAGGCCTCTTCTCTTTAGTTCCGATCTCTCAGTCAGGCTCGGCATCGGTCATCATAATATCACACAACAGAGTCTGGGAGAGAGCACACAGAACATCCCTTTTTCCCCACCAATCCTAAAGGGGAAAGCCCAGTGCCAACGCAGCATTGTTCCTAATCCCGAAACCAAGGCAGTGAGGAACAGGGGTTTTCATTTTAAAAAAGGACTCATGTGGCCACGCTTATAGATGATAAACACACTGATACACACAGAGACACCACACAGCCAGCGGCATTTCATCCCTCAACACGGACTGTCCTGTGGAAACAGCATCCCACGGTCGGAGGGCTAGAGTTGAGGTGGTTAGGAGGATTACTGGGACAACGGATTGGAAACATCTGTAATGCTGTTTCACACGTGTCTCCACTGTACATGCAAGAGTAGAAGTATGTGTGTGATAATGTACTGCGCTATACTGCATGATGTGGTCCACCAAAGAGTGTGTGTGTGTGAATGTGACTTATATCAATCTGTATTCTCTCTCACCGCTGCCTGCCCCTGCTTGGCTGTAGTGCTGCCAGCCTGCTGCTAGTGGTGCCTGCCCCTGCTTGGCTGTAGTGCTGCCAGCCTGGTGCTAGTGGTGCCTGCCCCTGCTTGGCTCTAGTGCTGCCAGCCTGGTGCTATTGGTGCCAGCATCACACTGTGATGAATGATCCAGCTCTGCAGCTGAGGGCTGGCAGTAGCCCAGGGTGACTCA
>NC_092159.1:51537323-51554823 GCF_045791955.1 Oncorhynchus clarkii lewisi | reverse complement strand
TTCCCTCCTATTCCCCAAGACAAGCCTGCATGGGACACTTGGAAACAATAAAACCTGGGAGTCATACAGTATCACCATACAGAATACACTGACTACATGGAGAGAGAGAGTCATACAGTATCACCATACAGAATACACGGACTACATGGAGAGAGAGAGTCATACAGTATCACCATACAGAATACACTGACTACATGGAGAGAGAGAGTCATACAGTATCACCATACAGAATACACTGACTACATGGAGAGAGAGAGAGTCATACAGTATCACCATACAGTATCACCATACAGAATACACTGACTACATGGAGAGAGAGAGTCATACAGTATCACCATACAGAATACACTGACTACATGGAGAGAGAGAGTCATACAGTATCACCATACAGAATACACTGACTACATGGAGAGAGAGAGTCATACAGTTTCACCATACAGAATATACTGACTACATGGAGAGAGAGAGTCACACAGTATCACCATACAGAATACACTGACTACAAGGAGAGAGAGAGTCATACAGTATCACCATACAGAATACACTGACTACATGGAGAGAGTCATGCAGTATCACCATACAGAATACACTGACTACATGGAGAGAGAGTCATACAGTATCACCATACAGAATACACTGACTACGTGGAGAGAGAGTCAAACAGTATCACCATACAGAATACACTAACTACATGGAGAGAGTCATACATTATCACCATACAGAATTCACTGACTACATGGAGTCATACAGTTTCACCATACAGAATACACTGACTACATGGAGAATCATACAGTATCACCATACAGAATACACTGACTACATAGAGAGAGAGAGAGTTAGACACTATCACCATACAGAATACACTGACTACATGGAGAGAGAGAGAGTCATACAGTATCAGCATACAGAAAACAGACAACATGGAGAGAGAGAGTCATACAGTATCACCATACAGAAGACACTGACTACATGGAGAGAGAGAGAGTCATACAGTATCACCATACAGAATACACTGACTACATGGAGAGAGAGAGTCATACAGCATCACCATACAGAAAACAGACAACATGGAGAGAGAGTCATACAGTATCACCATACAGAATATACTGACTACATGGAGAGAGCCATACAGTATCACCATACAGAATACACTGACTACATGGAGAGAGAAAGTCATACAGTATCACCATACAGAATACACTGACTACCTGGAGAGAGAGTCAGACAGCATCACCATACAGAAAACAGACAACATGGAGAGAGAGAGTCATACAGTATCACCATACAGAATACAATGACTACCTGGAGAGAGAGAGAGTCATACAGTATCACCATACAGAATACACTGACTACATGGAGAGAGAGAGTCATACAGCATCACCATACAGAAAACAGACAACATGGAGAGAGAGTCATACAGTATCACCATACAGAATATACTGACTACATGGAGAGAGCCATACAGTATCACCATACAGAATACACTGACTACATGGAGAGAGAAAGTCATACAGTATCACCATACAGAATACACTGACTACCTGGAGAGAGAGTCAGACAGCATCACCATACAGAAAACAGACAACATGGAGAGAGAGAGTCATACAGTATCACCATACAGAATACACTGACTACCTGGAGAGAGAGAGAGTCATACAGTATCACCATACAGAATACACTGACTACCTGGAAAGAGAGTCATACAGTATCACCATACAGAAAACAGACAGCATGGAGAGAGAGAGTCATACAGTATCACCATACAGAATACACTGACTACCTGGAGAGAGAGAGAGTCATACAGTATCACCATACAGAATACACTGACTACATGGAGAGAGAGAGAGTCAAACAGTATCACCATACAGAATACACTGACTACATGGAGAGTCATACAGTATCACCATACAGAATACACTGACTACATGGAGAGAGAGTCATACATTATCACCATACAGATTACACTGACTACATGGAGTCATACAGTTTCACCATACAGAATACACTGACTACATGGAGAGTCATACAGTATCACCATACAGAATACACTGACTACATGGAGAGAGAGTCATACATTATCACCATACAGAATACACTGATTACATGGAGTCATACAGTTTCACCATACAGAAAACAGACAACATGGAGAGAGAGAGTCATACAGTATCACCATACAGAATACACTGACTACATGGAGAGAGAGAGAGTTATACACTATCACCATACAGAATACACTGACTACATGGAGAGAGCCATACAGTATCACCATACAGAATACACTGACTACATGGAGTGAGAGAGAGTCATACAGTATCACCATACAGAATACACTTACTACCTGGAGAGAGAGAGTCATAAAGTATCACCATACAGAATATACTGACTACATGGAGAGAGAGTCACCATACAGAATACACTGACTATATGGAGAGTCATACAGTATCACCATACAGAATACACTGACTACATGGAGAGAGTCAAAACAGTATCACCATCCAGAATACACTGACTACATGGAGAGAGAGTCATACAGTATCACCATACAGAAAACACTGACTACATGGAGAGAGAGTCATAAAGTATCACCATACAGAATATACTGACTACATGGAGAGAGAGTCACCATACAGAATACACTGACTATATGGAGAGTCATACAGTATCACCATACAGAATACACTGACTACATGGAGAGAGTCATACAGTATCACCATACAGAATACACTGACTACATGGAGAGCGAGTCATATAGTATCACCATACAGAATACATTGACTACATGGAGTCATACAGTTTCACCATACAGAATACACTGACTACATGGAGAGAAGTCATACAGTATCACTATACAGAATACACTGACTACATGGAGAGAGTCATACAGTATCACCATACAGAATACACTGACTACATGGAGAGAGAGTCATATAGTATCACCATACAGAATACATTGACTACATGGAGTCATACAGTTTCACCATACAGAATACACTGACTACATGGAGAGAAGTCATACATTATCACCATACAGAATACACTGACTACATGGAGTCATACAGTTTCACCATACAGAATACACTGACTACATGGAGAGTCATACAGTATCACCATACAGAATACACTGACTACATGGAGAGAGAGTCATACATTATCACCATACAGAATACACTGATTACATGGAGTCATACAGTTTCACCATACAGAAAACAGACAACATGGAGAGAGAGAGTCATACACTATCACCATACAGAATACACTGACTACCTGGAGAGAGAGAGTCATACAGTATCACCATACAGAATACACTGACTACATGGAGAGAGCCATACAGTATCACCATACAGAATACACTGACTACATGGAGTGAGAGAGAGTCATACAGTATCACCATACAGAATACACTTACTACCTGGAGAGAGCCATACAGTATCACCATACAGAATACACTGACTACATGGAGTGAGAGAGAGTCATACAGTATCACCATACAGAATACACTTACTACCTGGAGAGAGAGAGTCATAAAGTATCACCATACAGAATATACTGACTACATGGAGAGAGAGTCACCATAGAGAATACACTGACTATATGGAGAGTCATACAGTATCACCATACAGAATACACTGACTACATGGAGATAGTCAAAACAGTATCACCATCCAGAATACACTGACTACATGGAGAGAGAGAGAGTCAAACAGTATCACCATACAGAATACACTGACTACATGGAGAGTCATACAGTATCACCATACAGAATACACTGACTACATGGAGAGAGAGTCATACATTATCACCATACAGAATACACTGATTACATGGAGTCATACAGTTTCACCATACAGAAAACAGACAACATGGAGAGAGAGAGTCATACAGTATCACCATACAGAATACACTGACTACATGGAGAGAGAGAGAGTTATACACTATCACCATACAGAATACACTGACTACATGGAGAGAGCCATACAGTATCACCATACAGAATACACTGACTACATGGAGTGAGAGAGAGTCATACAGTATCACCATACAGAATACACTGACTACATGGAGTGAGAGAGAGTCATACAGTATCACCATACAGAATACACTTACTACCTGGAGAGAGAGAGTCATAAAGTATCACCATACAGAATATACTGACTACATGGAGAGAGAGTCACCATACAGAATACACTGACTATATGGAGAGTCATACAGTATCACCATACAGAATACACTGACTACATGGAGAGAGTCAAAACAGTATCACCATCCAGAATACACTGACTACATGGAGAGAGAGTCATACAGTATCACCATACAGAAAACACTGACTACATGGAGAGAGAGTCATAAAGTATCACCATACAGAATATACTGACTACATGGAGAGAGAGTCACCATACAGAATACACTGACTATATGGAGAGTCATACAGTATCACCATACAGAATACACTGACTACATGGAGAGAGTCATACAGTATCACCATACAGAATACACTGACTTTATGGAGAGAGAGTCATATAGTATCACCATACAGAATACATTGACTACATGGAGTCATACAGTTTCACCATACAGAATACACTGACTACATGGAGAGAAGTCATACAGTATCACTATACAGAATACACTGACTACATGGAGAGAGTCATACAGTATCACCATACAGAATACACTGACTACATGGAGAGAGAGTCATATAGTATCACCATACAGAATACATTGACTACATGGAGTCATACAGTTTCACCATACAGAATACACTGACTACATGGAGAGAAGTCATACATTATCGCCATACAGAATACACTGACTACATGGAGAGAGAGATATTACTGTACATCCTGAAGGATTTTATTTCACAGACATCTTTACCACCAACAATCATCTCTTCTCAACCACCAAAGTGGAACAAATATGTTGGAGCTTCATGGTAAGCCCTCAGGTTGGTCCACCAATACAACCAAGAACGTGTCACCTTCCTCTGGGAGGTCAGCCAATAAAATGTCAACCTCTTCAAAGGGTACTGGATTTATGGGGATGAAAAAAGCCCTTAGCAGTTGAACAGGAGGTTAGGCCTTTAAAATGAAAACATTACATGAGGTTTTGTGTAAAAAATTAAGAAATCTAATAAAATTATTTTGAATGTATTCTTTACATTACCTCACTGAAAAAGTGCCATGGTTTTGCCCCCTTATGCCTCTTGGCCTTGTAGCCTTTCTAGAACATTGTATATAAAATCTCTTTATAGAACATTGTATAGAAAATCTCTTTCTAGAACATTGTATATAAAAGCCTTTTATAGAACATTGTATATAAAAGCCCTTTATAGAACAATGTATATAAAAGCTCTTTATAGAACAATGTATATATAAGCTCTTTATAGCTCCATATGGCAAACAGCTTAACAGAGCTGTGTTTGGGTAGCCTAATTACACCAATGTATAGTTAACCATACCATGCTTACATTGACACTGAGTTCTCTTATCATGGATGGTGTGTACCGTATCAGTGCTGTTGGACTGAGATCAGAGAGGAGGGTGAGAAGAGACATTGCTCTTGGCCCTTCCTGTTGACATGACTAGGACACTTCTCAATCAAACCCACCTCACAGTGCAACAGTACATTCCCTTAGCTATAGAGACCAAGTTACGGAGCGGGATTGTGGAATCAGGCAGAGGCGTGGTACTTCATCCAAGACTTGCAAACCCCCTCTCTGGCTCGGAGGAGCCCCTGGACAGTTTTCAGCTGACAGATGGTAGTTAACACAGGTATCGCCTGTCAGGCAGAGCCAATCGAGCTCAGATCAAACAAAGAGGGAGATAATGGAGAGCTTCCCCATCCTGGCGCTGCATTGTCCTGGCTACAAAAGGACCACAGTTATTTTCTGCTCCTCAGGGCCTGGAGGGAGACAATGACCCAGTGGGTCAGACACATACAGAGACAGGACAGGGCTGGACACAAGCCACATGGACACTGGGTGATGATAGAGGCATTCTGAATGGACTCACCTGAGACCCAGCCAGCAGGCATGTATAGTAGAGGCAGTCTGTAGGGTAACAATGTGCTGTATGGCCATGTCTGCAGTGTAGGGGCTGAATCTCTTGAATAACCATCTCTGCAGTGTGTATGTGAAGGGGTGAGAGGAAGGGGTGAGAAAAAGAGAGAGACAGAGAGATAGAGAGAGGAAGGGAGATAAAGATAAAAAAAGAGAGAGAGGAGAGGAGAGGAGAGGAGAGGAGAGGAGAGGAGAGGAGAGGAGAGGAGAGGAGAGGAGAGACGCAGAGAGAGAACGTGAGACAGAGAGTAAGTGCGTGTCCAGCTAAGACGGACAGTATCATGACCATCTCTAAGAGGAGGGAGAGAAAAGGAGAGGAAAGGAGAGAGGGTGATAAAGAGAGATGGAGTCTGAGCCGTTCCCTGTTCGCTGGTGCAGGAGAGCATCTCGATCGATGGCAGCGCCCAGGGTTAGATTACAAAATTGAGTTTAGCAAGGCTGCTTTTCCCCTCTTTATTTCCACAGTATCCCCCAACGAGGCTCCACTCCAGGCTATTTACGGTGCCCTCTGCCTGGGTAAGTTAATAATGGGGGCCCAGGCTCGATGCACTCCAATTGAGTCATTTGGCCAGGAATTACTCCGACACACCCAATCAATCAGAGAGTGGCAGGGGTCATCCCCAGAGCAGTGCCCCGCCTCACCCCTCTTGGTCCCTCACACCCAGTCAATACTCAGGAACTATTCTGGTCATAATTGCATAAGAGTTTTAACACCGCACAGCAAAAACAGCATCCCCTCAGGAGTCATATGCTGGCAGGCCGCTGAACACAGACCGTATTGTTGTTCGTATTTGTGTGTTTAGTGAGATGTATTGAACAGAGTTCATTGACCTGTGTTTATCGATTCTGTCTATTGTGCTCATGGTCAAATGCAGCTCCTCCAAAATAATGTTTCTAATGACTATGAAAATTAAGGCGTGCGGCAGGCCGGAGGGCTTCCATGGCAACCAACCAGAAGCCAGCGTGGCCAGAGCCAGACAGCTGTGTGGCGGCAGGTTTCCCAGCAGCACAGGTTGCCCAGCAGCTGGAGAACCAACACACAGAGACCATGCAGGGTAAATAAACCAAACATCAAAGTCACAACATAGAGAAACCATACCTCTGCTCCTCTCCTTATCTGCCTGTGGACAGAGTCTGTGGGGCTGTTCATGACTCAACAATGTCATAATACTATAATGTCAATATGCAGCAACAGCAATGACATCAAGGGAAACTGGTTGGAGGCCGAGTAAACAAAGATATGAAGGCTTCTGTCTAGAATGGTAATGAAGCTGGCATCACTGAATAATAAACCTCATTGAAGTATTGAGACCGATGGCCCTGCATCTTAAATCACTGACTTGCTTTAAACAATGGTGATACAGTACTGAGGGTGATGTGGGCTGGGAGCACAGCAGTATACCTGAGAGTGAGGCTGAAGGTAAGCTAATAGCAGTATACTTGAGGGTGAGGCTGAAAGTTAGCTAACAACAGTATACCTGAGAGTGAGGCTGAAGGTTAGCTAACAGCAGTGTACTTGAGGGTGAGGCTGAAAGTTAGCTATCAGCAGTATACCTGAGAGTGAGGCTGAAGGTTAGCTAACAGTAGTATACTTGAGGGTGAAGGTTAGCTAACAGCAGTATACTTGAGGGTGAAGGTTAGCTAACAGCAGTATACTTGAGGGTGAAGGTTAGCTAACAGCAGTATATTTGAGGCTGAAGGTTAGCTAACAGCAGTGTACTTGGGGCTGAAGGTTAGCTAACAGCAGTATATTTGAGGCTGAAGGTTAGCTAACAACAGTATACTTGAGGCTGAAGGTTAGCTAACAGCAGGATACTTGAGGGTGAAGGTTAGCTATCAGCAGTATACCTGAGGGTGAGGCTGAAGGTTAGCTAACAGCAGTATACTTGAGGGTGAAGGTTACCTAACAGCAGTATACTTGAGGGTGAAGGTTAGCTAACAGCAGTATACCTGAGGGTGAGGCTGAAGGTTAGCTAACAGCCGTATACTTGAGGGTGAAGGTTAGCTAACAGCAGTATATTTGAGGCTGAAGGTTAGCCAACAGCAGTATACTTGAGGGTGAAGGTTAGCTAACAGCAGTATATTTGGGGCTGAAGGTTAGCTAACAGCAGTATATTTGAGGCTGAAAGTTAGCTATCAGCAGTATACCTGAGGGTGAGGGTTAGCTAACAGCACTATACCTGATGATGAATCTGGTGTTTCTGAGGCTGATGGTATTGAGGATGACAGTAGTGACAATGCTGACGTGGGCGGAGGCAGGTTCCAGGTTCCAGAGGGCGAGGGATGGAGGAAGCCGGTCAGGGTGTACCAGTGGTGGGTGAGCTCAGCAGCTGTTTGTGGCTTAACCATGGGACACTAATGAGACAGAGGGAGGCAGTTAGGGCAATTACACTAAAGGTCATCTGGAACCTAGGAAATCTGAAGCAGTGAAAGATGGGAGAGCAAGAGGTGAGCTGGTGTTTGGCAGCCAAGCATGTGGCAGTTATGGCAGCCATTTTAAGCCCCCGAAGCCTCACACCACAGCCAACCAACCTCCTGTCTGTCTTGATTGATTGGATTTACTTGACAATTTGTAAAATACATACAGAAGGGCGCTCCAGCCGGTGCCGCCTCCACATACAATTTAAGAAAATCATCAAGGATAACACAGCTTATTTCCATTGTGGTGCTTTTGAAGAGGGAAGAAAGGGGAATGCAACAAGGTTAGTCGGAGATAGTAGTGGCAACAGACAATGACAGACAAAACTGTTTCATAACATGAGATAATGAGTACAATTTCCTTTCCAAATAAATTACTCTGGACAGGTACTTCTCCCTTGTCTGACAAACCCTTAATATATAAAACAATCAATCCCTAATATATACAAAACAATCACAATATAATTAACAACAGGTACTTTTCCAAAAGGCAGACCATAAACTATCCTGGGCATTTCCTTCTCAGTCACGTACTACAATCTTACTAATCACTTTAGAGACATTCTACTATTTAATTTTTTCAGTGAGAACTTGAAACTACCTGTGGAGGTTATAAGTTTCAAATTCTTCGGAAGACTATTGCTCCACTTTGAGCTATCTCACGCTTTCAAAGTGGGAATAGTCAAGATGCGTATGTACTGGAAGTTTAAGAATAATCTTGACTAATTCTTAGTTTGTCTTAGTCTGCCTTCTTCTTCACATGATCCCCAACACCCACGCTCTCTCCAGTCAGAAGTGGAAACCATGTGACTGAGCCTCTCTCCCTCCCTCTCTCTCTCTCTCTCTCTCTCTCTCTCTCTCTCTCTCTCTCTCTCTCTCTCTCTCTCTCTCTCTCTCTCTCTCTCTCTCTCTCTCTCTCTCTCTCTCTCTCTCTCTCTCTCTCTCTCTCTCTCTCTCTCTCTCTCCTCCCTCCCTCCCTCCCTCTCCCTCCCTCCCTCCCTCCCTCCCTCCCTCCCTCCCTCCCTCCCTCCCTCCCTCTCTCTCTCTCTCTCTCTCTCTCTCTCTCTCTCTCTCTCAGAGAGAGAGAGAGAGAGAGAGAGCATGAAAGAGAGAGAGAGGTCTGGCTGGGAATACTGGACAGTGGCTTCTCTCTGTGTTAAACAGTGGGGATTGGAACACAATAACTACAACCTACAATGCACAATATAATGTTTGTGTGAATGTGTTTGTGACAGAGAATGAAGGAGAGAGAGAGAATAAAATACATGCACTAACATAGAATACACCACAATGGTTGAAAGTGGTATCAGATGCCTTCGTGGCCTCGCTGAGATCTGAGAGTCTGGTGAAGGAGCATGAGAGAATGGGGTGGTGAGGGGAACCCAACTCACTGGGAGGACTACGGCCAGTAGACCACAACACTGAATCACAGGTCTGTTACCCAGAGAGACTGTTGGGGAACATAACATGGGGTCAAAGGTGAACTCTGACATCCTTGGGAACATACAGGACACGCAGATTATACTCGTTCTCAGAGGAACCCTGGGATTTCTAACATCAATAAGCAACACTTATTCAACATCAATTCCTCTTAGCAACCTGCCTTGGCAACCAATAATAACAAACTGCACCCGCTGATTGTATGAGGAAACTTCAGGAAAGGTTGATTGACTGGAAGGAGTAAAGGGAAGAGAGTGGGGGAGATGGGGTCACGGGCGGGGGGTGAGCAGTAATTAAAGTAATCATTATTAGAGATTATTGTGCTTCATCTCTGACTTAGAATGACAAAACCATGCTATTACTGCGCCTAAAAAAAAGGTGGAAGGGGCACATTTGTCACTTCTCTGGGGAAAAGAAAGGAGGGTTGATGAAAAAAGAGAAGAATGGAGGAGGGAGAGCAGAAACACTGCTCTGTCTGTCTCTCACTGGTTCTTTGTCCCCCGCCAATCTGAAGGTTAGAATTCCACGCAATGGAGGTATGATCAGAACCCGATGTAGGGTCTACAGGTCTAATCCCCCCTATTGGAGACTCTAAATGATGATCATGAGAGACAGCAATGACTCACTCACTGCCAACACAGAGAGAGAAGAGAGAGAGAGAGACAGGGAGAGAAAATAGAGACAGATGAGAGAGAGAGAGAGAGAGAGAGAGAGAGAGAGAGAGAGAGAGAGAGACAGGAGAGAGACAGGGAGAGAAAATAGAGACAGGGAGAGAAAAGAGAGACAGGGAGAGAAAAGAGAGACAGGAGAGCGAGAGAGAGACAGGAGAGAGAGCGCGAAAGAGACAAGAGAGAGAGAGAGAGAGAGAGAGAGAGAGAGAGAGAGAGAGAGTGGAGAGAGAGTCATGCTCAACATGAGCTCATGATATATTCATATTTTTTGGTTTTTAGAATGAGATAAACACTCTAATCGAAAAATAATTCCAGACAAGAAGTGATGAACAACAACTCTATTCATTCAGAATAGAAAAAAGTAACTTTGCGCCCAAATTTAAGAAGTTTTGACTCTAGCTAGCTACACAAGAAAGACCTAGCCAGCAGACTAACAAGCTAGCCAGAAGAAATGAGCTAGAACAAACCTATCAAGGGGAGTTAATACAACTACATCAAACGACCAAACTGAGTGAGTAAACCAAAAAGGAGCACGGACTACCTTTAAACATATCTTCAGTTTTTTTTGTGTGAAGATTTGTCACTCTTTTTGCTGTTTTTTGAACTAAATTAGCACTAGCTAGCAACAGCAGCAGACAAACATATCGGGTTGCTATGGCAACGGGACAGCAACAGAACAGCAGTAGCAGAGCCCACAGGCATCATGTCCCCACACCCCTAAACGCTGAGTCCATTCTCTACCCTCCAGAGGCCAAGAATGACACAACGAGGAATGCTTTTAAACAGACACTACTAAAGGGGAGGCCAGAAACCCTTTACCACAGACCTCTACAAAAACAGTGATGTGAGTAATCTCATCTTCCTCACTGACCAGCCAAATGCATGGTGCTCAGCAGTCTGCTCTCACTACCCATCCATAAAGAAAGAGGGAATCTGTAGTGGGTGGAAGCTGAAAATCAAAGACAGACGACCCTGACAGCACCATGATAATAATCAACCTCTACAAGACATGGACTGTCATGGTGCAAGGTAACATTAGGCTGTTTGAAACAGACTTTCAGACCATTAAGGAGAGAGCAGAGAGAGAGAGGACACCACCAGTGACATGCCCTCCCACAAGACAAACTCCACCAGCACCACCCCTACTATCCCCACCCAAAAAGGCACATCCAGCACCTCTCTTCCCACCATAGTGGAGGACACGCCCCAGGAGGAGAGCGACCCAGGAGCAGAGCAGGCTCAGGCCCTCCTCACCACCATGGCTGCCATGAGGGATGAATTTTGCACGCCCAATTTTTCAGTTTTTGATTTGTTAAAAAAGTTTGAAATATCCAATAAATGTCATTCCACTTCATGATTGTGTCCCACTTGTTGTTGATTCTTCACAAAAAAATACAGTTTTATATCTTTATGTTTGAAGCCTGAAATGTGGCAAAAGGTCGCAAAGTTCAAGGGGGCCGAATACTTTCGCAAGGCACTGTATATAAAACAATCTCAGTATACATTGGTGCGTTACGTTCACTAGTTCCAAAAACATCCGGTGATATTGCAGAGAGCCACAGAAATACTCATTATAAATGTCGATGAAAATACAATTCTTAGACATAGAAATATAGATATATATCTCCTTAATTGTCACGCCCTGACCATAGTTTACTTTGTATTTTCTATGTTTTGATTGGTCAGGGTGTGATCTGAGTGGGTATTCTATGTTTCATGTCTTGTTTGTCTATTTCTATGTTCAGCCTGATATGGTTCTCAGTCAGAGGCAGGTGTTCGTCATTGTCTCTGATTGGGAACCATATTTAGGTAGCCTGGGTTTCACTGTGTGTTTGTGGGTGATTGTTCCTGTCTATGTGTTTTTTCACCAGATAGGCTGTTTAGGTTTTCGTTACGTTTTGTTTTGTAGTATTGTATTGGAGATTCGTGTTTCGTATTATTAATAAACATGGATCGTAAACCACACGCTGCATTTTGGTCCGACTCTCCTTCGTATGAAGACGAAACTCGTTACAGAATCACCCACCACCAACGGACCAAGCAGCGTGTCAACAGGCAGGAGCAGCGCGAGGAGAAGCGCAATAAGGATTTCTGGACATGGGAGGAAATCCTCGACGGGAGAGGACCCTGGGCTAAACCAGGGGAGTGTAGCCGCACTAAGGTGCAGCGGGAGAAGAAACAACAGGAGCAGCCCAAAGAGGAGGTATGGACATGGGAGGACGAATTAGAAGGAAGAGGACCCTGGGCTCAGCCAGGAGAATATCGCCGCCCCAAAGAAGAACTGGAGGCGGCGAAAGCTGAGAGGCGCAGATACGAGGAGGCAGCACGACGTAGCGGATGGAAGCCTGAGAGGCAGCCCCAAAAATTTCTTGGGGGGGGGCTAACAGGGAGTATGGCTATGCCAGGTAGGAGACCTGAGCAGACTCCCTGTGCTTACCGGGGGGCTAGAGAGACCGGACAGGCACCGTGTTATGCAGTGGTGCGCACGGTGTCTCCAGTGCGGGTGCATAGCCCGGTGCGGTATATTCCAGCTCCGCGTGTCGGCCGGGCTAGATTGAGCGTCGAGCCTAATGCCATGAAGCCGGCTCTACGCAGCTGGTCCCCAGTGCGTCTCCTTGGGCCGGCTTACATGGCACCAGCCTTGCGCTCGGTGTCTCCGGTTCGCCTGCATAGCCCAGTGCGGGCTATTCCACCTCGCCGCACTGGCAGGGCGACCGTGAGCATTCAACCAGGTAAGGTTGGGCAGGCTCGGTGCTCAAGAGCTCCAGTGCGCCTGCACGGTCCGGTTTTTCCAGTACCACCTCCACACCCCAGCCCTCCGGTAGCAGCTCCCCGCACCAGGCTTCCTGTGCGTGTCCTTGGCCCAGTACCACCAGTGCCAGTACCACGCATCAAGCCTACAGTGCGCCTCGCCTGTCCAGCGCTGTCGGAGCCCTCCTCCTCTCCAGCGCTGTCGGAGTCTCCCGCCTGTTTAGCGCTGTCAGAGCTTTCCGCCTCTACAGCGCTGCCGGAGTCTCCCGCCTGTTCAGAACTGCCAGTTAGCATAGAGCTGCCAGTTAGCATAGAGCTGCCAGTTAGCAAGGAGCTGCCAGTCTGCAAGGAGCTGCCAGTCTGCAAGGAGCTGCCAGTCTGCATAGAGCTGCCAGTCTGCATGGAGCTGCCAGTCTGCAAGGAGCCGCCAGAGCTGCCTGTCTGCAGGATGCCGCCAAAGCTGCCAGTCTGCAAGGAGCCGCCAGAGCTGCCAGTCTGCAAGGAGCCGCCAGAGCTGCCAGTCTGCATGGAGCCGCCAGGGCCGCCAGTTAGCATGGAGCAGCCAGGGCCGCCAGTTAGCATGGAGCAGCCAGGGCCGCCAGTCAGCATGGAGCAGCCAGGGCCGCCAGTCAGCATGGAGCAGCCAGGGCCGCCAGTCAGCATGGAGCAGCCAGTCAGCATGGAGCAGCCAGTCAGCATGGAGCAGCCAGTCAGCATGGAGCAGCCAGAGCAGCCAGTCAGCATGGAGCAGCCAGAGCTGCCAGTCAGCATGGAGCAGCCAGTCAGCATGGAGCAGCCAGTCAGCATGGAGCAGACAGAGCTGCCAGTCGACCAGACTCTTCCAGATCTGCCAGTCGTCCAGACTCTTCCAGATCTGCCAGTCGTCCAGACTCTT
This sequence comes from Oncorhynchus clarkii lewisi, assembly GCF_045791955.1. NCBI lineage: Eukaryota > Metazoa > Chordata > Actinopteri > Salmoniformes > Salmonidae > Oncorhynchus > Oncorhynchus clarkii. The sequence continues at coordinate 51,540,593 of NC_092159.1, read as the reverse complement.
CCAGATCTGCCAGTCGTCCAGACTCTTCCAGATCTGCCAGTCGTCCAGACTCTTCCAGATCTGCCAGTCGACCAGACTCTTCCAGATCTGCCAGTCGACCAGACTCTTCCAGATCTGCCAGTCGACCAGACTCTTCCAGATCTGCCAGTCGACCAGACTCTTCCAGATCTGCCAGTCGACCAGACTCTTCCAGATCTGCCAGTCGACCAGACTCTTCCAGATCTGCCAGTCGTCCAGACTCTCCCAGATCTGCCAGTCGTCCAGACTCTCCCAGATCTGCCAGTCGTCCAGATTCTCCCAGATCCGCCAGTCGTCCAGATTCTCCCAGATCCGCCAGTCGACCAGATTCTCCCAGATCCGCCAGTCGACCAGATTCTCCCAGATCTGCTAGTCGACCAGGATCTGCTGAAACCGCCAGCCAGCCAGGTTCTGGTAGTTTCTACTACCTGCCTGGGCTTCCTCTCAGTGCTGAGCTTCTTCTCAGTGCTGAGCTTCCTCTCAGTGCTGAGCTACCTATCTGTCCCGAGTTACCTCTGTCCCGAGCTGTCCCTCTGTCCCATGTTATCATTGTGGTGGGTAACCTATTTAGGGACGTTTAGGAGGGGGATTAAAACTGTCATGGAGTGGGGTCCACGTCCAGCGCCAGAGCCGCCACCGCGGACAGATGCCCACCCAGACCCTCCCCTATAGGTTCAGGTTTTGCGGCCGGAGTCCGCACCTTGGGGGGGGGGGTACTGTCACGCCCTGACCATAGTTTACTTTGTATTTTCTATGTTTTGATTGGTCAGGGTGTGATCTGAGTGGGTATTCTATGTTTCATGTCTTGTTTGTCTATTTCTATGTTCAGCCTGATATGGTTCTCAGTCAGAGGCAGGTGTTCGTCATTGTCTCTGATTGGGAACCATATTTAGGTAGCCTGGGTTTCACTGTGTGTTTGTGGGTGATTGTTCCTGTCTATGTGTTTTTTCACCAGATAGGCTGTTTAGGTTTTCGTTACGTTTTGTTTTGTAGTATTGTATTGGAGATTCGTGTTTCGTATTATTAATAAACATGGATCGTAAACCACACGCTGCATTTTGGTCCGACTCTCCTTCGTATGAAGACGAAACTCGTTACATTAATGCAACCGCTGTGTCAGATTTTTTTTAAACTTTACGGAAAAAGCAAACCATGCAATAATCTGAGAAGGCGCTCAGAAAGAAAATAAAATTATCCGCCATGTCAACAGAAATCACAAATCACATTGTAAATATTCCCTTACCTTTGATGATCTTCATCAGAATGCACTCCCAGGAATCTCAGTACCACAATAAATGTTTGATATGTTCGATAATGTCCATTATTTATGTACAAGTAGCTACTTTTGTTAGCGCGTTTAGTACACAAATCCAAACGCTCGTGCAGGTCCAGCCAAACGTCGAACGAAAACTTCAAAAAGTGATATTACAGGTCGAAGAAACTTGTCAAACTAAGTATAGAATCAATCTTTAGGATGTTGTTATCATAAAAGTTCAATAATGTTCCAACCGGAGAATTCCATTGTCTGTAGAGATGCAATGGAACGCAGGTCGCTATCATTTGAAATGCGCGTGACCAGGACCTGGCTCTCTGCCAGACCACTGACTCAAAGAGCTCCCATCCGTCTCCACAACACAGTAGAATTCAAGGTTCTAAAGACGGTTTACATCTAGTGGAAGCCCTAGGAAGTGCAACTTTATCCATATCCCACTGTGTATTCAATGGGGTTGGGTTGAAAATCGACCAACCTCAGATTTCCCACTTCCTGTTTGGATTTCTTCTCAGGTTTTTGCCTGCCATATGAGTTATGTTATACTCACAGACATCATCAAACAGTTTTAGAAACTTCAGAGTGTTTTCTATCAAATACTAATAATAGTATGCCTATATTAGCAACTGGGACTGAGGAGCAGGTCGTTTACTCTGGGCACCTTTCATCCCTGCTACTCAATCCTGCCCCTGCAGCCATAAGGAGTTTTAAGCAGACAAATGCTGAGTCTACTATGCTCACATGTGATAGGCCGAGGGTCATGGTAAGATGAGAACAAGAACTCCACCATCCTCACACTACATCCACCCAAGTGGCATGACACAAATTATATCTTAAATGATAAACAAATCACATTTGCATAATAAGAGTTTACTTTAATTGAAAAAAACTATTTGAATAGTTCTTGTCTGATTGTGAGTGTTTGTCTCATTTTGAAGGTAAAGAAGAAGAAAATATTTTTATGTTCCGTGTTGGAATTTACAAGGATTGAAGTCCTCTGCTTTTGGGCTAAAGAGCAGAAACCCAGACTTCACTCAATCGAATTGATCAAAACAGGAGAATTCTTTATCTGGTTAAAAATCAACAAGGAGGCTATCTTGACAGATAAAAACATCTTCCTCTGTGCCACATACATTCCCTCCTCAGAGTCACCCTACTTCAATGAAGAGAGTTTCTCCATTCTATAGGGGGAAATTAGTCACTTTCAGGCTCAAAGCAATGTGCTGGTTTGTGGAGACCTGAATGCTAGAACAGCAGAAGAACTAGACACTATTAACAGTCATGGAGATAAACACCTACCAGGAAGCAACAACCTTTCCCTCCCCACATACCCCGACAGAAACAACTATGACAAAGTGAAAAACAAAAATGGAGTACAGCTCGTGAAGCTCTGTCGGACACTGGGTCTGTACTAGAGGTCAACCGATATGATTTTTCAACGCCGATACTGATACCGATTATTGGAGGACCAAAAAAAAGCCGATACCGATTAATCTGCCGATTGTTTTTAATTATTTGTAAAAATTACAATTACATCAATACTGAATGAACACTTATTTTAACTTAATATAATACATCAAGAAAATTAATTTAGTCTCAAATAAATATTGAAATATGTTACATTTGGTTTAAATAATGCAAAGTGTTGGAGAAGAAAGTAAAAGTGCAATATGTGCCATGTAAGAAAGCTAACGTTTAAGTTCCTTGCTCAGAACATGAGAACACATGAAAGCTGGTGGTTCCTTTTAACATGAGTCTTCAATATTCCCAGGTAAGACGTTTTAGGTTGTAGTTATTATAGGAATTATAGGACTATTTCTCTCTATACGATTTGTATTTCATATACCTTTGACTATTGGATGTTCTTATAGGCACTTTAGTATTGCCAGTGTAACAGTATAGCTTCCATCCCTCTCCTCGCCGCTACCTGGGCTCGACAACAGCCACCCTCGACGCAGCGTTACCCATGCAGAGCAAGGGGA
>NC_092159.1:51392323-51534823 GCF_045791955.1 Oncorhynchus clarkii lewisi | reverse complement strand
TCTGTGGTTTGGCATTCCTGTGTGCCAGCTTCCACAGCAGCAGCCATGAGGGTTGTGGGAGATCAGTTAAAACCGGGTGTGACAACTGTTTACATACCCGCCCACACAACCACGCTCCACCTTCCTGTATGATCCACACATATTCAGGCTGGAGGATTGGCTGTTGTGACAGTCCATAGATGTAGATGGAAAAGGGCTTTGTACATATGCCCCATGTAGGATGCATATGGTATGGCTAAAGTCTACAGTGCATAGCTGCCATATGTTAATGGTCAGCAGGCTATATGTTTGAAGTGATGGAGCCCCATTCCCTCTCGGTTAATGTCGACTTCTCGGCGGCCGCTCACAATACATTACATAGTCCTCTATGCATAATTAATGAGGCAATTGGTACCAAGTATCAATTATGAGGACGGAACAGAACAGCAGTGTCCAATTGAAGATCACAACCATCTGCTCCAATGTTAGGATCACTGACCACTCTTCACGCTGCTCTTCTCTGCTGCCTATGAACAGAGAGAGAGAGGTGATAGAGGCAGGAGAGGGAAAGAGAGATTGAGTGTGAGAGAGAGAAAGAAAGAAAGAGAGCAAGCGAGAGAGAGAAAGACAGGAGAGAGAGAGAGAGGAGAGAGAGAGAGAGAGAGAGAGAGGGAGAAGAGAGAGAGAGGGAGGAGAGAGACAGGAGAGAGAGAGGGAGAAGAGAAAGAGGGGCGAGGAGAAGAGAGACAGGAGAGAGAGAGAGGGGGGAGGAGAAGAGAGAAAGAGGGAGGAGAGAGAGACAGGAGAGAGAGAGGGAGAAGAGATAGAGAGAGGGAGGAGAAAAGGGCATAAATAAAACTAAAGCAGGCCCCAATCCAGACCCAGACCAGCTGTGTCTTTGTCATCTGAGTACCATGAGCAGGATGTTTCTAAATGTCAGAGATAGAGTGAACGAAGAGAGAGAGAGGAGAGGAGGAGAAGGGAGAGAGAGGGGGGATAGAAAGAGAGGGAGCAGGGAGAAAAAAAGAGAGAAACCTGGAAAAAAAGGAGAGATTCAAATAATGAGATGGAGGAAAGGATGAAGACAGTGACAGACATCAACAGAGACGGAAACACAGGGATGTGGAGATCATGGCATTTCACTAAGACAAAGTAAGAAGGGGGGAGAGAGAGATACAAGTATAGACTGTTGGGATAGATTAGTCTGTATTCAGGGAGGGCTGTTGGAATATGTTTGGCAGTAAACCACATCCTGTGAGCAAGAGTTAAAGCAGAGTGAAGGAAGGAGGGGGAGGAGGGAGATCGCAGAGCCAATGAGATACATATTCTAATCATTTCAGTGTACACATGGGAGAAAACTTAGGTTTACCACAGACTGAAACACAGTTCCTTCACTATTACACTAGTCCAAAAGACTGACAGACTCAGTAGAAGTGTCATCATCATCACAGTCAGACACCATAACACACCAAGCATATAGCAACAATCCTGACAGTTATTCCAGCCCAGCCCAGTCTCTTTTTCTGGCCCTGTCAATAAACCAACCCAGCCATAACAGTGTTAACCTTATTTCCAACTGACCACAGACCAGTACTTGAAGAAGCTCAACCCTGAGATGAGGTTCAAAGAGAGGAACTCTTAGAATATCTTAACAGCAGGTGTGAAGTTATAACATTGTCTAATATAGGTTCATAACATGAGGGATTACCAGGAAGGACAAATACACAGATGTACCTTTTCAGAAAGTATAATAAATACAAATGGAGCTGCCAGCTGGTATGCCATTTGATCTGCTGGGTCTTGGAGCGCGTTCACAACTATCCTTAAATAGAAACAGGCGATCATAACACAAGCTGCGTGTTTTTCTTAAACAACGGGATGACATGCAACTAATCCAATGTCTTTTTCCACTAGGGAGAAGTTTTTTCTGATCGAGTGTTGACATCTGGAATTTGCCACATTTTTGCTACATTTGCATGTGTGTGTGTCTGCATCCATGAGATACCGGAGGGGGGAAGGAAGAAAAGGAAGAAAAGAAAGAAAGAAAGAGAGAAAGAAAGAGAGAGAGAGAGAGAGAGAGAGAGAGAGTGTGTGTGTGTGTGAAGGATGATGTTCCGAACCACACTGTCTCTCACTGATCGTCATTCACTCATATTGCTCTCTTTTCTAGCAGAGCCTCCTCTGCCTTTAAAAACACATTTATAAAAATAATTCCCCCTCATTCTGACAGCTGCCTGGAAGGCATTACAGGAGGCAGGAGGAGACACATCCCAGACCATCACCAGAGCAAGATTAGAGCATTAACCAGACAAATTAGCCTCTGTGCTTCACTATGGCAACAGTAACTCTCTCCCCCTCTGTAAACACAGAGTCCTCATGTTCTTAATCTTTCTCCTCGACCACCTTTCAGGCCACCCGGGTTCCACCATGCACAGATCAATCTCTCTCTCTCTCTCTCCCTTTCATTCTGTCAGCTACATGGCCAGTGATTAGGCTAACATGGTCCAGTCAAGGCCATTTGAAGTGATGGAAAAATAAACAGGTTTCAAAATGGCCGACAATGTTTGGGGGTGTGAAAATAAACAGACATTACTTTCAGAACACTGATTCGATTAGTTTGCTTGCTGTTCTGACAGACTTTCAGGCTTCGTCATGAAACTCTCAACACTCACAGCCATTCCTCATTCTCGGTTTAAACATGAAATAATTAAAGTCTTGTGAGTAATACCAGTTCACATTACACCTTGCCTGTGGATATCAAAGAGCAGGACTAATGTACAGTACTATAGCACCACAACGGAAAGAATCGCTGTCTCCAGAGGAACAGGAGCTTTCTCTCTTCCCAGGTACAGACGGGATCAGGCTGCGTGGTACTGCATTACAAAGCAGAGCACCACCACTATCCATCATTGGACAGGACAGAGGCTGGTAGAGCAGAGCAGAGGCTCTAGCCCTCCCTGGCCCTCCATGACCACAGGTCCAGGGGTGAGTTCAAAGACCAGGTGGAGAGACTCTGACCCCCTCCTCTCCCTCTCTGAAGGAGTATTTATCACAGTGATGAATCTGCTCAACTATAACAGGGTAAAACAAAAGGAGCTGCTCACTCCACTCTGGAAATAAACCTCCATCACCCTAATGTTCTCTCACCTACTCAGTCAGTCACTCAGCTCATCAGTCAGTGGCTGCCTGGCCAACTAACTGACTGGGTTAATGGTGTCACCAGCTCCTCTGGTTGGTTATTGTAAGCAGCGGCAGCGGCAGTCTGACCTGTCTGTCAGTGTGGGCCTCAGTGTGGGTTCCTTCATACCCCTAGGCTGTCACCCCATAAGAGATGAGTCCGAATGGGTGAGTCTGGGTGCGGGGAGGGGGAGGCACAGAGTGGGTGTGAGGGTGTCATCTCTGGAGGGGTGTTGACAGAATGCTGGTGTAATCAGGGACATCTGATCCATATACAATCAGAGCTGAATGATCACTTGGGCTGAGGTCTGAACTAAGGCCTTTTGACCTTCCAATGCCTCAACTACGCTCTTCAACAGTCTCTATACATCACTCTTTGTGTCGATGTGCAGGGTTGGGTAGATTATTTTCTAAATGTAATCCGTTGCAGTTACTAGTTACCTGTACAAAATTGTAATCTGTAAAGTAATTTTTGGATTACCCAAACTCAGTAACATTATCTGATTACTTTCTGTTATTTGTACTGGTCTGTGTTCACTAGGAAATAAGGTTAACACTGTTATGGCTGGGCTGGATGACTTTCCCCTTAAGAGGCATTAGAAGAAGACAAAAAGGATCCATAAAAAACTTTTGGTGTGTTATTGTAGTAGTCTCTGATTTGTGTTTAGACTCGCTCAGATGGAACAAACTTTTCTTCCTCCTCGCAAAATCCTTTCTGATTTTAAAAGTAATCTAGTTTTCAAAAGTATATGTAATCTGATTACAATATTTTTGCTGGTAACGTAACTGATTACATGTACAACCCTGCCGATGTGTCACATGAAGTGGGACATTTACATCCCTTTCTCCCCACAGAAATGTAGGCCTCCTGATTGTTTGGTACAAACATTGCTTGCTAAATTAACTACGCTATCGCTAGTCAAATTAAACATCTGGAAGCTGTAGCGAGCTTCGATTGGTCAATAGCACCACAATGTCGCAGATTGTTTGCATAATATTCAGCTTTCCCAACTTTGGTCACGTTTTCTCGCCCATGCTCGCATCGCCCAACATTTCCCCTGACAATTTGCTTCCCTCCCTTGAAAAAGAACGGTTTCTGATGTTTCATCGCCCCCATACCGTGTTCAGTTAAGAGGTACCGTTAGCCACAAAAAATTGAATAATCTCCACCATCATCATTCCACGTAGCCAGATTAGACAGAGCGCTACCACAACCTAGTCTAACTCCCATCAATCAAACCGTCCTCCTCTCTCCCTCCCTACCTGGTACCAGTCAGTCACCATGCTGTCCTGGTATAATCAGCAGCACCACAGGCCTGTATGAACACACAGCAGCTCAGAGAGACCATAAGGACCAGAGAGAGGGACTACTTCAGTCTGCTCTGTTCCTCCTCACAGTCACTTTTCTCCCAATAAACAGACATTTTCATAAACACAGAGAAAGTGACTGTATATAAATTGAAACTATTCCTGGAATGAATGAGTGTATGTATGGTGTGTGTGAGTATATTATTTCATATCCTGTTTTTTTGGTGGTGCGGTGCAGTAATCCACCTATAATCTGCACATAATCTGCAGGTAATCTACAGGTAATCCAGCTCTGGGAGGCATCTTCAGGCCATCTCTGACAGGATAACTGGGACCTTCATGTGGTCGACCATCATGGTCTGGTTTATCCTTCAAACCAGTTTAATGCCTCTCATAATGCGGTATGAACACTAAAGCCAGACCACTGCTCCAATGAGAAATAACCCGTTCTCATAAGGAAATGTGCTCTGGGCTTTTTGTCAGTCTGTTAATGCATTATTTTCAAATACTTCAGATGTAGGATCTTCATTTGATCACCCCGTTGCAGGAGAACCTTCCTGCAATGCAGGAAATGTAAAACGTGTAGGGTATTTTAGGTTTAAAAAGGTTTCTGAAGTTTGTAATTTCCACATTGACATTTTTGACTTAATTTTCCCTAATGGAAAGTGTATCAACCCCTACAAAAATGTCCATTAATTTTAATCCACATAATAATTCACATTTCCTATTGCTGCGGGATTATTTTCCTGCTGTAGCAAACTGACTCAAATTAAGATCCTACATCTGTAGTGCAGGCAATGTTGAAGCGGTTCAGTGCCAGCACTAGTCACGGTTCCCCCCTCTCCTCCTCAGTGTGTGTATTCATTGCTGTATTGAATTAGCTGTGTTTATAAAGGTCTGGTCTAAGAACTGTTCTAGAGCAAAGGTTTGAGGTTTAAAATAACTGGTGGATGGATACACATGGACAACATTAGCACTATCAGAGAGGCAGAGATGGGAGGAGTGTAGAAAATGATAGCTGGACAGATGATTAAGAGTGATACTGTCCTACATGTGTGCTGGCCCATAAGTCAGTGGTGCCCTTCCTGTCCTTTGGTCTGGGGCCAGGTCTAATACCCAGCCTGTCTCTGAGGGTCATAGCTGACAGACAGACAGATGGACAGATCGGTCATCACTCCCATCAGCACCACCACAGGAGCACTGCATGCTGGGACAAGATCAGTTAGAGGAGGAGGATCACATCTATTTACAGGAGCAACATTAAGGATACAATATACCTTTCAGACACTATCTCTCATACCCTCCCTCTCCCTTCGCATCTGCTTCTCTCTCTCTGTCTCTAACTTCCTATCTGCTTCTCTCGCTCTACCTTGCTATCTGCTTCTTTCGCTCCCTCTCCTTTCCTATCTGATTCTGTTTCTTTCTGTGTCTGTCTCTCTCTCTCCCCTCTCTCTCTCTCTCTCTCTCTCTCTCTCACCCTCTCTCTCTCTCTCTCTCTCTCTCTCTCTCTCACCCTCTCTCTCACTTCCACCTCCTCTCCCTAAACTTGTTCTATGTGGTTGCCTTGCCTCCAGTGCAAATAAATACACTTCAGTGATATCGGTTTTCCGTGCTGCTCTGACCCCCCCAGACGACAGAAACATGTCAAACCACACAAATAAATACACTTCAGTGATATCGGTTTTCAGTGCTGCTCTGACCCCCCCAGACGACAGAAACATGTCAAACCACACAAATAAATACACTTCAGTGATATCGGTTTTCCGTGCTGCTCTGACCCCCCCAGACGACAGAAACATGTCAAACCACACAAATAAATACACTTCAGTGATATCGGTTTTCCGTGCTGCTCTGACCCCCCCAGACGACAGAAACATGTCAAACCACACAAATAAATACACTTCAGTGATATCGGTTTTCCGTGCTGCTCTGACCCCCCCAGACGACAGAAACATGTCAAACCACACAAATAAATACACTTCAGTGATATCGGTTTTCCGTGCTGCTATGACCCCCTCAGACGGCTAAAACATGTCAAACCAAACAAATAAATACACTTCAGTGATATCGGTTTTCCGTGCTGCTCTGACCCCCCCAGACGACAGAAACATGTCAAACCACACAAATAAATACACTTCAGTGATATCGGTTTTCCGTGCTGCTCTGACCCCCCCAGACGACAGAAACATGTCAAACCACACAAATAAATACACTTCAGTGATATCGGTTTTCCGTGCTGCTCTGACCCCCCCAGACGACAGAAACATGTCAAACCACACAAATAAATACACTTCAGTGATATCGGTTTTCCGTGCTGCTCTGACCCCCCCAGACGACAGAAACATGTCAAACCACACAAATAAATACACTTCAGTGATATCGGTTTTCCGTGCTGCTCTGACCCCCCCAGACGACAGAAACATGTCAAACCACACAAATAAATACACTTCAGTGATATCGGTTTTCCGTGCTGCTCTGACCCCCCCAGACGACAGAAACATGTCAAACCACACAAATAAATACACTTCAGTGATATCGGTTTTCCGTGCTGCTCTGACCCCCCCAGACGACAGAAACATGTCAAACCACACAAATAAATACACTTCAGTGATATCGGTTTTCCGTGCTGCTCTGACCACCCCAGACGACAGAAACATGTCAAACCACACAAATAAATACACTTCAGTGATATCGGTTTTCCGTGCTGCTCTGACCCCTGCAGACGACAGAAACATGTCAAACCACACAAATAAATACACTTCAGTGATATTGGTTTTCCGTGCTGCTCTGACCCCCCCAGACGACAGAAACATGTCAAACCACACAAATAAATACACTTCAGTGATATCGGTTTTCCGTGCTGCTCTGACCCCCCCAGACGACAGAAACATGTCAAACCACACAAATAAATACACTTCAGTGATATTGGTTTTCTGTGCTGCTCTGACCCCCCCAGACGACAGAAACATGTCAAACCACACAAATAAATACACTTCAGTGATATCGGTTTTCCGTGCTGCTCTGACCCCCCCAGATGACAGAAACATGTCAAACCACACAAATAAATAGCTCCCCTGGAACCCAAATAGTCCAATTGCTCAGATCCTGCATGAGGAGCAGCTCAGATCCTGCATGAGGACCAGCTCAGATCCTGCATGAGGACCAGCCATGGAGTGGGGTCACCACACTCCGTGCCGGAGGAAAGGAGAGCCTGGATTGAACACCTCTCCCTGTAGCACAATCCTCTCCTGTTTCTGGATCCAGGCAGGGGGTCTACTGCCTCATCCATCCCATGGAGTATGCATCAAAACCTCAATATGTCAAATAGAGTTGAGTCAGTTTCATCGACCTGGAGCTGATACTACGGAGCAGAGGAAGTATAGAGAAACCTATAGTCTCTGACCCTAAGCTCACCCCAAACCCAGACCTAAAACTCACACCAGCCGCCCAGTCAGTCTTTACCTTCGGGTTCCCATGCTGAACAGAGGGTAATGTTTGGCTATGGTGATATTGGATAGAGGTGGTCCACTGGAGAGACGATTGGATACTGTATACACCAACTCAATCATGTTTAGCCATATGACCTCAAGTGTCACCCTAGAGAGAGAGAGAGGGAGAGAGAGAGGGAGAGAGAGAGAGATGCTTTCCTTTCAACCTGAGGAAATTCAAATTGTTTTCAAATGTTTTCCCAGCCTGTGAGATTTAGAGTTCATAACCCACTAATCAGAACCACAAGGCCAAGTCTAACCTGACACACTAATTTCACACACTAACGCAGAGACACTCACTATCTCAAACTACAATGAAACAGATCACATCATTGTAAAACCATTCTGATCCAGTTCACAAGGCAAAAGAGATAAAAATGTAATTGAATTCATTCAAATGCACATTCCCGTCCAGTGCCAATATGATCATCCATTCATGTACCTGTGTGTATATGCACTACAGTCTTGCAGTCCAGTAGTCATAGCTACCAACCTCATACATGCATGCTGGACCTCATTCAGAAATCTATTTCCACACTATCTAACACGTCGTTTCTCTTCTGGTCCTGATAAATATTTGTGTTGACCATGTTTGCATTAGACTGTGGTGCCGTTATCATTGGCTGGAAGCAGCTTCAAAGGCTGAGGAACCATGTCTATGCTCTTCAAGCAATATTTACAGTGGTTGGCAAGCAAAATAAACATTTTCTGGACATGCAAACACGAATAGTTTGATTGGGGGCCCTGTGGCTATGGACCTGGGCCTATAATCAACATACTGGTAATTACGTCATGGGATTGATACTGTATGTTATGGAATGAAGCAGATGCAGTGTTCTCATGGTGCAGAGTCTTAAACTCCATCTAGTGGTGGACATTAGAGACATCACTATGACCCCACACCAATATCTGTGTAAAAACAAATAGAGCCACTTAGACCAAGTCTGAAGCCATCCTCTAGCTCTCCTCAACCCCTCCCTTCCTGACCATAGATGAGTCTGTGTTTTTAATCTGAAATTGTCCTGCTCTGATCACTCATGTGCCCCCCCACCCCACCCCCGGACCCTGCCTCCTCTCCCAGAGGCACACCCTGTTCTAAAAGCTTTTTTAATTATGGCGCCCATTAGAGCTGGGCTGGCTCTCTGCTCCGCTCTGTCCTGCACAAAAACTGTCCTGCTTTGACTTGATGACAAAAAAACTGCAGTGACATTGACCTGCTCCATGTGTCTCTCATCTCACTTATGAACAGAGAAGGGATGTGAGCTGGACGCTCATCAGTGGAAAAATAGAGTGAGGCGGGAGAGAAGTAAAGAGGCCGAGTGAGGCGGAGAGAGATAAAGAGACCGAGTGAGGGGGAGAGAGGTAAAGAGACCGAGTGAGGCGGAGAGCGGTAAAGATACAGAGTGAGCGGGAGAGGTAAAGATACAGAGTGAGGGGGAGAGAGGTAAAGATACAGAGTGGGGGGGAGAGAGGTAAAGATACAGAGTGAGGGGGAGAGGTAAAGAGACAGAGTGAGGGGGAGAGAGGTAAATATACAGAGTGAGGGGGAGAGAGGTAAAGAGACAGAGTAAGGGGGAGAGAGGTAAAGATACAGAGTGAGGGGGAGAGAGGTAAAGATACAGAGTGAGGGGGAGAGAGGTAAAGATACAGAGTGAGTGAGAGAGGTAAAGAGACAGAGTGAGGGGGGAGAAATAAAGATACAGAGTGAGGGGGAGAGAGGTAAAGATACAGAGTGAGGGGGAGAGGTAAAGAGACAGAGTGAGGGGGAGAGAGGTAAAGAGACAGAGTGAGAGAGGTAAAGATACAGAGTGAGGGGAGAGAGGTAAAGATACAGAGTGAGGGGGAGAGAGGTAAAGATACAGAGTGGGGGGGGAGAGAGGTAAAGATACAGAGTGAGGGGGAGAGAGGTTAAGAGGCCGAGTGAGAGGGAGAGAGGTAAAGAGACATAGTGAGGGGGGGAGGTAAAGAGACAGAGTGAGGGGGAGAGAGGTAAAGAGACAGAGTGAGGGGGGGAGAGGTAAAGAGACAGAGTGAGGGGGAGAGAGGTAAAGAGACAGAGTGAGGGGGAGAGAGGTAAAGATACAGAGTGAGGGGGAGAGGTAAAGATACAGAGTGAGGGGGAGAGAGGTAAAGATACAGAGTGAGGGGGAGAGGTAAAGAGACAGAGTGAGGGGGAGAGAGGTAAAGAGACAGAGTGAGAGAGGTAAAGATACAGAGTGAGGGGGAGAGAGGTAAAGATACAGAGTGAGGGGGATAGGTAAAGAGGCAGAGGGAGGGAGGGAGGGAGGGAGGGAGGGAGGGAGGGAGGGAGGGAGGGAGGGAGGGAGGGAGGGAGGGAGGGAGGGAGGGAGGGAGGGAGGGAGGGAGGGAGGGAGGTAAAGAGACAGAGTGAGGGGGAGAGAGGTAAAGATACAGAGTGAGGGGAGAGAGGTAAAGAGACAGAGTGAGGGGGAGAGAGGTAAAGATACAGAGTGAGGGGGAGAGAGGTAAAGCTACAGAGTGGGGGGGAGAGAGGTAAAGATACAGAGTGAGGGGGAGAGAGGTTAAGAGGCCGAGTGAGAGGGAGAGAGGTAAAGAGACATAGTGAGGGGGGGGGGGTAAAGAGACAGAGTGAGGGGGAGAGAGGTAAAGAGACAGAGTGAGGGGGGGAGAGGTAAAGAGACAGAGTGAGGGGGAGAGAGGTAAAGAGACAGAGTGGGGGGGAGAGAGGTAAAGATACAGAGTGAGGGGGAGAGGTAAAGAGACAGAGTGAGGGGGAGAGAGGTAAAGAGACAGAGTGAGAGAGGTAAAGATACAGAGTGAGGGGGAGAGAGGTAAAGATACAGAGGGAAGGGGAGAGGTAAAGAGACAGAGTGGGGGGGAGAGAGGTAAAGAGACAGAGTGAGTGGGAGAGAGGTAAAGATACAGAGTGAGCGGGAGAGGTAAAGAGACAGAGTGAGGGGGAGAGGTAAAGAGACAGAGTGAGAGAGGTAAAGATACAGAGTGAGGGGGAGAGAGGTAAAGATACAGAGAGAGGGGGAGAGGTAAAGATACAGAGTGAGGGGGGAGAGAGGTAAAGAGACAGAGTGAGGGGGAGAGAGGTAAAGAGACAGAGTGAGGGGGAGAGAGGTAAAGATACAGAGTGGGGGGGAGAGAGGTAAAGATACAGAGTGAGGGCGAGAGCGGTTAAGAGACCGAGTGAGGGGGAGAGAGGTAAAGAGACAGAGTGAGGGGGAGAGAGGTAAAGAGACAGAGTGAGGGGGAGAGAGGCAAAGAGACAGAGTGAGGGGGGGAGAGGTAAAGAGACAGAGTGAGGGGGAGAGAGGTAAAGATACAGAGTGGGGGGGAGAGAGGTAAAGATACAGAGTGAGGGGGAGAGGTAAAGAGACAGAGTTAGGGGGAGAGAGGTAAAGATACAGAGTGAGGGGGAGAGAGGTAAAGAGACAGAGTGAGAGAGGTAAAGATACAGAGTGAGGGGAGAGAGGTAAAGATACAGAGTGAGGGGGAGAGGTAAAGAGGCAGAGGGAGGGAGGGAGGGAGGTAAAGAGACAGAGTGAGGGGGAGAGAGGTAAAGATACAGAGTGAGGGGAGAGGTAAAGAGACAGAGTGAGGGGGAGAGAGGTAAAGAGACAGAGTGAGAGAGGTAAAGATACAGAGTGAGGGGAGAGAGGTAAAGATACAGAGTGAGGGGGAGAGAGGTAAAGATACAGAGTGGGGGGGGAGAGAGGTAAAGATACAGAGTGAGGGGGAGAGAGGTTAAGAGGCCGAGTGAGAGGGAGAGAGGTAAAGAGACATAGTGAGGGGGGGAGGTAAAGAGACAGAGTGAGGGGGAGAGAGGTAAAGAGACAGAGTGAGGGGGGGAGAGGTAAAGAGACAGAGTGAGGGGGAGAGAGGTAAAGAGACAGAGTGAGGGGGAGAGAGGTAAAGATACAGAGTGAGGGGGAGAGGTAAAGATACAGAGTGAGGGGGAGAGAGGTAAAGATACAGAGTGAGGGGGAGAGGTAAAGAGACAGAGTGAGGGGGAGAGAGGTAAAGAGACAGAGTGAGAGAGGTAAAGATACAGAGTGAGGGGGAGAGAGGTAAAGATACAGAGTGAGGGGGATAGGTAAAGAGGCAGAGGGAGGGAGGGAGGGAGGGAGGGAGGGAGGGAGGGAGGGAGGGAGGGAGGTAAAGAGACAGAGTGAGGGGGAGAGAGGTAAAGATACAGAGTGAGGGGAGGGAGGTAAAGAGACAGAGTGAGGGGGAGAGAGGTAAAGATACAGAGTGAGGGGGAGAGAGGTAAAGCTACAGAGTGGGGGGGAGAGAGGTAAAGATACAGAGTGAGGGGGAGAGAGGTTAAGAGGCCGAGTGAGAGGGAGAGAGGTAAAGAGACATAGTGAGGGGGGGGGGGGTAAAGAGACAGAGTGAGGGGGAGAGAGGTAAAGAGACAGAGTGAGGGGGGGAGAGGTAAAGAGACAGAGTGAGGGGGAGAGAGGTAAAGAGACAGAGTGGGGGGGAGAGAGGTAAAGATACAGAGTGAGGGGGAGAGGTAAAGAGACAGAGTGAGGGGGAGAGAGGTAAAGAGACAGAGTGAGAGAGGTAAAGATACAGAGTGAGGGGGAGAGAGGTAAAGATACAGAGGGAAGGGGAGAGGTAAAGAGACAGAGTGGGGGGGAGAGAGGTAAAGAGACAGAGTGAGTGGGAGAGAGGTAAAGATACAGAGTGAGCGGGAGAGGTAAAGAGACAGAGTGAGGGGGAGAGGTAAAGAGACAGAGTGAGAGAGGTAAAGATACAGAGTGAGGGGGAGAGAGGTAAAGATACAGAGAGAGGGGGAGAGGTAAAGATACAGAGTGAGGGGGGAGAGAGGTAAAGAGACAGAGTGAGGGGGAGAGAGGTAAAGAGACAGAGTGAGGGGGAGAGAGGTAAAGATACAGAGTGGGGGGGAGAGAGGTAAAGATACAGAGTGAGGGCGAGAGCGGTTAAGAGACCGAGTGAGGGGGAGAGAGGTAAAGAGACAGAGTGAGGGGGAGAGAGGTAAAGAGACAGAGTGAGGGGGAGAGAGGCAAAGAGACAGAGTGAGGGGGGGAGAGGTAAAGAGACAGAGTGAGGGGGAGAGAGGTAAAGATACAGAGTGAGGGGGAGAGAGGTAAAGATACAGAGTGAGGGGGAGAGGTAAAGAGACAGAGTTAGGGGGAGAGAGGTAAAGATACAGAGTGAGGGGGAGAGAGGTAAAGAGACAGAGTGAGAGAGGTAAAGATACAGAGTGAGGGGAGAGAGGTAAAGATACAGAGTGAGGGGGAGAGGTAAAGAGGCAGAGGGAGGGAGGGAGGGAGGTAAAGAGACAGAGTGAGGGGGAGAGAGGTAAAGATACAGAGTGAGGGGGAGAGAGGTAAAGAGACCGAGTGAGGCGGAGAGCGGTAAAGATACAGAGTGAGCGGGAGAGGTAAAGATACAGAGTGAGGGGGAGAGAGGTAAAGATACAGAGTGGGGGGGAGAGAGGTAAAGATACAGAGTGAGGGGGAGAGGTAAAGAGACAGAGTGAGGGGGAGAGAGGTAAAGATACAGAGTGAGGGGGAGAGAGGTAAAGAGACAGAGTGAGGGGGAGAGAGGTAAAGATACAGAGTGAGGGGGAGAGAGGTAAAGATACAGAGTGAGGGGGAGAGAGGTAAAGATACAGAGTGAGTGAGAGAGGTAAAGAGACAGAGGGAGGGAGGGAGGGAGGGAGGTGAAGAGACAGGGTGAGGGGGAGAGAGGTAAAGATACAGAGTGAGGGGGAGAGAGGTAAAGATACAGAGTGGGGGGGAGAGAGGTAAAGATACAGAGTGAGGGGGAGAGAGGTTAAGAGGCCGAGTGAGAGGGAGAGAGGTAAAGAGACATAGTGAGGGGGGGAGGTAAAGATACAGAGTGAGGGGGAGAGAGGTAAAGATACAGAGTGAGGGGGAGAGGTAAAGAGACAGAGTGAGGGGGAGAGAGGTAAAGAGACAGAGTGAGAGAGGTAAAGATACAGAGTGAGGGGGAGAGAGGTAAAGATACAGAGTGAGGGGGATAGGTAAAGAGGCAGAGGGAGGGAGGGAGGGAGGGAGGGAGGGAGGGAGGGAGGTAAAGAGACAGAGTGAGGGGGAGAGAGGTAAAGATACAGAGTGAGGGGAGAGAGGTAAAGAGACAGAGTGAGGGGGAGAGAGGTAAAGATACAGAGTGAGGGGGAGAGAGGTAAAGCTACAGAGTGGGGGGGAGAGAGGTAAAGATACAGAGTGAGGGGGAGAGAGGTTAAGAGGCCGAGTGAGAGGGAGAGAGGTAAAGAGACATAGTGAGGGGGGGGGGGTAAAGAGACAGAGTGAGGGGGAGAGAGGTAAAGAGACAGAGTGAGGGGGGGAGAGGTAAAGAGACAGAGTGAGGGGGAGAGAGGTAAAGAGACAGAGTGGGGGGGAGAGAGGTAAAGATACAGAGTGAGGGGGAGAGGTAAAGAGACAGAGTGAGGGGGAGAGAGGTAAAGAGACAGAGTGAGAGAGGTAAAGATACAGAGTGAGGGGGAGAGAGGTAAAGATACAGAGGGAAGGGGAGAGGTAAAGAGACAGAGTGGGGGGGAGAGAGGTAAAGAGACAGAGTGAGTGGGAGAGAGGTAAAGATACAGAGTGAGCGGGAGAGGTAAAGAGACAGAGTGAGGGGGAGAGGTAAAGAGACAGAGTGAGAGAGGTAAAGATACAGAGTGAGGGGGAGAGAGGTAAAGATACAGAGAGAGGGGGAGAGGTAAAGAGACAGAGTGAGGGGGAGAGAGGTAAAGATACAGAGTGAGGGGGGAGAGAGGTAAAGAGACAGAGTGAGGGGGAGAGAGGTAAAGAGACAGAGTGAGGGGGAGAGAGGTAAAGATACAGAGTGGGGGGGAGAGAGGTAAAGATACAGAGTGAGGGCGAGAGCGGTTAAGAGACCGAGTGAGGGGGAGAGAGGTAAAGAGACAGAGTGAGGGGGAGAGAGGTAAAGAGACAGAGTGAGGGGGAGAGAGGTAAAGAGACAGAGTGAGGGGGGGAGAGGTAAAGAGACAGAGTGAGGGGGAGAGAGGTAAAGATACAGAGTGGGGGGAGAGAGGTAAAGATACAGAGTGAGGGGGAGAGGTAAAGAGACAGAGTTAGGGGGAGAGAGGTAAAGATACAGAGTGAGGGGGAGAGAGGTAAAGAGACAGAGTGAGAGAGGTAAAGATACAGAGTGAGGGGAGAGAGGTAAAGATACAGAGTGAGGGGGAGAGGTAAAGAGGCAGAGGGAGGGAGGGAGGGAGGTAAAGAGACAGAGTGAGGGGGAGAGAGGTAAAGATACAGAGTGAGGGGGAGAGAGGTAAAGAGACCGAGTGAGGCGGAGAGCGGTAAAGATACAGAGTGAGCGGGAGAGGTAAAGATACAGAGTGAGGGGGAGAGAGGTAAAGATACAGAGTGGGGGGGAGAGAGGTAAAGATACAGAGTGAGGGGGAGAGGTAAAGAGACAGAGTGAGGGGGAGAGAGGTAAAGATACAGAGTGAGGGGGAGAGAGGTAAAGAGACAGAGTGAGGGGGAGAGAGGTAAAGATACAGAGTGAGGGGGAGAGAGGTAAAGATACAGAGTGAGGGGGAGAGAGGTAAAGATACAGAGTGAGTGAGAGAGGTAAAGAGACAGAGGGAGGGAGGGAGGGAGGGAGGTGAAGAGACAGAGTGAGGGGGAGAGAGGTAAAGATACAGAGTGAGGGGGAGAGAGGTAAAGATACAGAGTGGGGGGGAGAGAGGTAAAGATACAGAGTGAGGGGGAGAGAGGTTAAGAGGCCGAGTGAGAGGGAGAGAGGTAAAGAGACATAGTGAGGGGGGGAGGTAAAGAGACAGAGTGAGGGGGAGAGAGGTAAAGAGACAGAGTGAAGGGGGGAGAGGTAAAGAGACAGAGTGAGGGGGAGAGAGGTAAAGAGACAGAGTGAGGGGGAGAGAGGTAAAGATACAGAGTGAGGGGGAGAGGTAAAGATACAGAGTGAGGGGGAGAGAGGTAAAGATACAGAGTGAGGGGGAGAGGTAAAGAGACAGAGTGAGGGGGAGAGAGGTAAAGAGACAGAGTGAGAGAGGTAAAGATACAGAGTGAGGGGGAGAGAGGTAAAGATACAGAGTGAGGGGGATAGGTAAAGAGGCAGAGGGAGGGAGGGAGGGAGGGAGGGAGGGAGGGAGGGAGGGAGGGAGGGAGGGAGGGAGGGAGGGAGGGAGGGAGGGAGGGAGGGAGGGAGGGAGGTAAAGAGACAGAGTGAGGGAGAGAGGTAAAGATACAGAGGGAGGGAGGGAGGGAGGGAGGTAAAGAGACAGAGTGAGGGGGAGAGAGGTAAAGATACAGAGTGAGGGGAAAGACGTAAAGAGACAGAGTGAGGGGGAGAGAGGTTAAGAGGCCGAGTGAGAGGGAGAGATGTAATGAGACAGAGTGATTGGGAGAGAGGTAAAGAGACAGAGTGAGGGGGAGAGAGGTAAAGAGACAGAATGAGGGGGAGAGAGGTAAAGAGACAGAGTGAGGGGGAGAGAGGTAAAGAGACAGAGTGAGGTGGAGAGAGGTAAAGAGACAGAGTGAGGGGGAGAGAGGTAAAGAGACAGAGTGAGGGGGAGAGAGGTAAAGAGACAGAGTGAGGGGGAGAGAGGTAAAGAGACAGAGTGAGGGGGAGAGAGGTAAAGAGACAGAGTGAGGGGGAGAGATGTAAAGAGACAGAGTGACGGGGAGAGGTAAAGATACAGAGTGGGGGGGAGAGAGGTAAAGAGACAGAGTGAGAGAGGTAAAGAGACCGAGTGAGGGGAAGAGAGGTAAAGATACAGAGTGAGGGGGAGAGAGTTAAAGATACAGAGTGAAGGGGAGAGAGGTAAAGAGACAGAGTGAGGGGGAGAGAGGTAAAGATACAGAGTGAGGGGGAGAGAGCTAAAGATACAGAGTGAGTGGGAGAGAGGTAAAGATACAGAGTGAGGGGGAGAGGTAAAGAGACAGAGTGAGAGAGGTAAAGATACAGAGTGAGGGGGAGAGAGGTAAAGATACAGAGGGAGGGAGGGAGGGGGGGAGGTAAAGAGACAGAGTGAGGGGGAGAGAGGTAAAGATACAGAGTGAGGGGGAGAGGTAAAGAGACAGAGTGAGGGGGATAGAGGTAAAGAGTCAGAGTGAGAGAGGTAAAGATACAGAGTGAGGGGGGTGAGGTAAAGATACAGAGGTGAGGGGGAGAGAGGTAAAGAGGCAGAGTGAGAGAGGTAAAGATACAGAGTGAGGGGGAGAGAGGTAAAGATACAGAGGGAGGGAGGTAAAGAGACAGAGTGAGGGGGAGAGAGGTAAAGATACAGAGTGAGGGGAAAGAGGTAAAGAGACAGAGTGAGGGGGAGAGAGGTAAAGATACAGAGTGGGGAGGAGAGAGGTAAAGATACAGAGTGAGGGGGAGAGAGGTTAAGAGGCCGAGTGAGAGGGAGAGATGTAATGAGACAGAGTGATGGGGAGAGAGGTAAAGAGACAGAGTGAGGGGGAGAGAGGTAAAGAGACAGAATGAGGGGGAGAGAGGTAAAGAGACAGAGTGAGGGGGAGAGAGGTAAAGAGACAGAGTGAGGTGGAGAGAGGTAAAGATACAGAGTGAGGGGGAGAGAGATAAAGAGACAGAGTGAGGGGGAGAGAGGTAAAGAGACAGAGTGAGGGGGAGAGGTAAAGAGACAGAGTGAGAGAGGTAAAGATACAGAGGGAAGGGGAGAGGTAAAGAGACAGAGTGAGGGGGAGAGAGGTAAAGAGACAGAGTGAGGGGGAGAGAGGTAAAGAGACAGAGTGAGCGGGAGAGGTAAAGAGACAGAGTGAGGGGAGAGAGGTAAAGATACAGAGGGAAGTGGAGAGGTAAAGAGACAGAGTGGGGGGGAGAGAGGTAAAGAGACAGAGTGAGTGGGAGAGAGGAAAAGATACAGAGTGAGCGGGAGAGGTAAAGAGACAGAGTGAGGGGGAGAGGTAAAGAGACAGAGTGAGAGAGGTAAAGATACAGAGTGGGGGGGAGAGAGGTAAAGATACAGAGAGAGGGGGAGAGGTAAAGAGACAGAGTGAGGGGGAGAGAGGTAAAGATACAGAGTGAGGGGGGAGAGAGGTAAAGAGACAGAGTGAGGGGGAGAGAGGTAAAGATACAGAGTGAGGGGAGAGAGGTAAAGAGACAGAGTGAGGGGGAGAGAGGTAAAGATACAGAGTGAGGGGGAGAGAGGTAAAGCTACAGAGTGGGGGGGAGAGAGGTAAAGATACAGAGTGAGGGGGAGAGAGGTTAAGAGGCCGAGTGAGAGGGAGAGAGGTAAAGAGACATAGTGAGGGGGGGGGGTAAAGAGACAGAGTGAGGGGGAGAGAGGTAAAGAGACAGAGTGAGGGGGGGAGAGGTAAAGAGACAGAGTGAGGGGGAGAGAGGTAAAGAGACAGAGTGGGGGGGAGAGAGGTAAAGATACAGAGTGAGGGGGAGAGGTAAAGAGACAGAGTGAGGGGGAGAGAGGTAAAGAGACAGAGTGAGAGAGGTAAAGATACAGAGTGAGGGGGAGAGAGGTAAAGATACAGAGGGAAGGGGAGAGGTAAAGAGACAGAGTGGGGGGGAGAGAGGTAAAGAGACAGAGTGAGTGGGAGAGAGGTAAAGATACAGAGTGAGCGGGAGAGGTAAAGAGACAGAGTGAGGGGGAGAGGTAAAGAGACAGAGTGAGAGAGGTAAAGATACAGAGTGAGGGGGAGAGAGGTAAAGATACAGAGAGAGGGGGAGAGGTAAAGAGACAGAGTGAGGGGGAGAGAGGTAAAGATACAGAGTGAGGGGGGAGAGAGGTAAAGAGACAGAGTGAGGGGGAGAGAGGTAAAGAGACAGAGTGAGGGGGAGAGAGGTAAAGATACAGAGTGGGGGGGAGAGAGGTAAAGATACAGAGTGAGGGCGAGAGCGGTTAAGAGACCGAGTGAGGGGGAGAGAGGTAAAGAGACAGAGTGAGGGGGAGAGAGGTAAAGAGACAGAGTGAGGGGGAGAGAGGTAAAGAGACAGAGTGAGGGGGGGAGAGGTAAAGAGACAGAGTGAGGGGGAGAGAGGTAAAGATACAGAGTGGGGGGAGAGAGGTAAAGATACAGAGTGAGGGGGAGAGGTAAAGAGACAGAGTTAGGGGGAGAGAGGTAAAGATACAGAGTGAGGGGGAGAGAGGTAAAGAGACAGAGTGAGAGAGGTAAAGATACAGAGTGAGGGGAGAGAGGTAAAGATACAGAGTGAGGGGGAGAGGTAAAGAGGCAGAGGGAGGGAGGGAGGGAGGTAAAGAGACAGAGTGAGGGGGAGAGAGGTAAAGATACAGAGTGAGGGGGAGAGAGGTAAAGAGACCGAGTGAGGCGGAGAGCGGTAAAGATACAGAGTGAGCGGGAGAGGTAAAGATACAGAGTGAGGGGGAGAGAGGTAAAGATACAGAGTGGGGGGGAGAGAGGTAAAGATACAGAGTGAGGGGGAGAGGTAAAGAGACAGAGTGAGGGGGAGAGAGGTAAAGATACAGAGTGAGGGGGAGAGAGGTAAAGAGACAGAGTGAGGGGGAGAGAGGTAAAGATACAGAGTGAGGGGGAGAGAGGTAAAGATACAGAGTGAGGGGGAGAGAGGTAAAGATACAGAGTGAGTGAGAGAGGTAAAGAGACAGAGGGAGGGAGGGAGGGAGGGAGGTGAAGAGACAGAGTGAGGGGGAGAGAGGTAAAGATACAGAGTGAGGGGGAGAGAGGTAAAGATACAGAGTGGGGGGGAGAGAGGTAAAGATACAGAGTGAGGGGGAGAGAGGTTAAGAGGCCGAGTGAGAGGGAGAGAGGTAAAGAGACATAGTGAGGGGGGGAGGTAAAGAGACAGAGTGAGGGGGAGAGAGGTAAAGAGACAGAGTGAAGGGGGGAGAGGTAAAGAGACAGAGTGAGGGGGAGAGAGGTAAAGAGACAGAGTGAGGGGGAGAGAGGTAAAGATACAGAGTGAGGGGGAGAGGTAAAGATACAGAGTGAGGGGGAGAGAGGTAAAGATACAGAGTGAGGGGGAGAGGTAAAGAGACAGAGTGAGGGGGAGAGAGGTAAAGAGACAGAGTGAGAGAGGTAAAGATACAGAGTGAGGGGGAGAGAGGTAAAGATACAGAGTGAGGGGGATAGGTAAAGAGGCAGAGGGAGGGAGGGAGGGAGGGAGGGAGGGAGGGAGGGAGGGAGGGAGGGAGGGAGGTAAAGAGACAGAGTGAGAGAGAGAGGGAAAGATACAGAGGGAGGGAGGGAGGGAGGTAAAGAGACAGAGTGAGGGGGAGAGAGGTAAAGATACAGAGTGAGGGGAAAGAGGTAAAGAGACAGAGTGAGGGGGAGAGAGGTTAAGAGGCCGAGTGAGAGGGAGAGATGTAATGAGACAGAGTGATTGGGAGAGAGGTAAAGAGACAGAGTGAGGGGGAGAGAGGTAAAGAGACAGAATGAGGGGGAGAGAGGTAAAGAGACAGAGTGAGGGGGAGAGAGGTAAAGAGACAGAGTGAGGTGGAGAGAGGTAAAGAGACAGAGTGAGGGGGAGAGAGGTAAAGAGACAGAGTGAGGGGGAGAGAGGTAAAGAGACAGAGTGAGGGGGAGAGAGGTAAAGAGACAGAGTGAGGGGGAGAGAGGTAAAGAGACAGAGTGAGGGGGAGAGATGTAAAGAGACAGAGTGACGGGGAGAGGTAAAGATACAGAGTGGGGGGGAGAGAGGTAAAGAGACAGAGTGAGAGAGGTAAAGAGACCGAGTGAGGGGAAGAGAGGTAAAGATACAGAGTGAGGGGGAGAGAGTTAAAGATACAGAGTGAAGGGGAGAGAGGTAAAGAGACAGAGTGAAGGGGAGAGAGGTAAAGATACAGAGTGAGGGGGAGAGAGCTAAAGATACAGAGTGAGTGGGAGAGAGGTAAAGATACAGAGTGAGGGGGAGAGGTAAAGAGACAGAGTGAGAGAGGTAAAGATACAGAGTGAGGGGGAGAGAGGTAAAGATACAGAGGGAGGGAGGGAGGGGGGGAGGTAAAGAGACAGAGTGAGGGGGAGAGAGGTAAAGATACAGAGTGAGGGGGAGAGGTAAAGAGACAGAGTGAGGGGGATAGAGGTAAAGAGACAGAGTGAGAGAGGTAAAGATACAGAGTGAGGGGGGTGAGGTAAAGATACAGAGGTGAGGGGGAGAGAGGTAAAGAGGCAGAGTGAGAGAGGTAAAGATACAGAGTGAGGGGGAGAGGTAAAGAGGCAGAGGGAGGGAGGGAGGGAGGTAAAGAGACAGAGTGAGGGGGAGAGAGGTAAAGATACAGAGTGAGGGGGAGAGAGGTAAAGAGACCGAGTGAGGCGGAGAGCGGTAAAGATACAGAGTGAGCGGGAGAGGTAAAGATACAGAGTGAGGGAGAGAGAGGTAAAGATACAGAGTGGGGGGGAGAGAGGTAAAGATACAGAGTGAGGGGGAGAGGTAAAGAGACAGAGTGAGGGGGAGAGAGGTAAAGATACAGAGTGAGGGGGAGAGAGGTAAAGAGACAGAGTGAGGGGGAGAGAGGTAAAGATACAGAGTGAGGGGGAGAGAGGTAAAGATACAGAGTGAGGGGGAGAGAGGTAAAGATACAGAGTGAGTGAGAGAGGTAAAGAGACAGAGGGAGGGAGGGAGGGAGGGAGGTGAAGAGACAGAGTGAGGGGGAGAGAGGTAAAGATACAGAGTGAGGGGGAGAGAGGTAAAGATACAGAGTGGGGGGGAGAGAGGTAAAGATACAGAGTGAGGGGGAGAGAGGTTAAGAGGCCGAGTGAGAGGGAGAGAGGTAAAGAGACATAGTGAGGGGGGGAGGTAAAGAGACAGAGTGAGGGGGAGAGAGGTAAAGAGACAGAGTGAAGGGGGGAGAGGTAAAGAGACAGAGTGAGGGGGAGAGAGGTAAAGAGACAGAGTGAGGGGGAGAGAGGTAAAGATACAGAGTGAGGGGGAGAGGTAAAGATACAGAGTGAGGGGGAGAGAGGTAAAGATACAGAGTGAGGGGGAGAGGTAAAGAGACAGAGTGAGGGGGAGAGAGGTAAAGAGACAGAGTGAGAGAGGTAAAGATACAGAGTGAGGGGGAGAGAGGTAAAGATACAGAGTGAGGGGGATAGGTAAAGAGGCAGAGGGAGGGAGGGAGGGAGGGAGGGAGGGAGGGAGGTAAAGAGACAGAGTGAGGGAGAGAGGTAAAGATACAGAGGGAGGGAGGGAGGGAGGTAAAGAGACAGAGTGAGGGGGAGAGAGGTAAAGATACAGAGTGAGGGGAGAGAGGTAAAGAGACAGAGTGAGGGGGAGAGAGGTTAAGAGGCCGAGTGAGAGGGAGAGATGTAATGAGACAGAGTGATTGGGAGAGAGGTAAAGAGACAGAGTGAGGGGGAGAGAGGTAAAGAGACAGAGTGAGGGGGAGAGAGGTAAAGAGACAGAGTGAGGGGGAGAGAGGTAAAGAGACAGAGTGAGGTGGAGAGAGGTAAAGAGACAGAGTGAGGGGGAGAGAGGTAAAGAGACAGAGTGAGGGGGAGAGAGGTAAAGAGACAGAGTGAGGGGGAGAGAGGTAAAGAGACAGAGTGAGGGGGAGAGAGGTAAAGAGACAGAGTGAGGGGGAGAGATGTAAAGAGACAGAGTGACGGGGAGAGGTAAAGATACAGAGTGGGGGGGAGAGAGGTAAAGAGACAGAGTGAGAGAGGTAAAGAGACCGAGTGAGGGGAAGAGAGGTAAAGATACAGAGTGAGGGGGAGAGAGTTAAAGATACAGAGTGAAGGGGAGAGAGGTAAAGAGACAGAGTGAGGGGGAGAGAGGTAAAGATACAGAGTGAGGGGGAGAGAGCTAAAGATACAGAGTGAGTGGGAGAGAGGTAAAGATACAGAGTGAGGGGGAGAGTTAAAGAGACAGAGTGAGAGAGGTAAAGATACAGAGTGAGGGGGAGAGAGGTAAAGATACAGAGGGAGGGAGGGAGGGGGGGAGGTAAAGAGACAGAGTGAGGGGGAGAGAGGTAAAGATACAGAGTGAGGGGGAGAGGTAAAGAGACAGAGTGAGGGGGATAGAGGTAAAGAGACAGAGTGAGAGAGGTAAAGATACAGAGTGAGGGGGTTGAGGTAAAGATACAGAGGTGAGGGGGAGAGAGGTAAAGAGGCAGAGTGAGAGAGGTAAAGATACAGAGTGAGGGGGAGAGAGGTAAAGATACAGAGGGAGGGAGGTAAAGAGACAGAGTGAGGGGGAGAGAGGTAAAGATACAGAGTGAGGGGAAAGAGGTAAAGAGACAGAGTGAGGGGGAGAGAGGTAAAGATACAGAGTGGGGAGGAGAGAGGTAAAGATACAGAGTGAGGGGGAGAGAGGTTAAGAGGCCGAGTGAGAGGGAGAGATGTAATGAGACAGAGTGATGGGGAGAGAGGTAAAGAGACAGAGTGAGGGGGAGAGAGGTAAAGAGACAGAATGAGGGGGAGAGAGGTAAAGAGACAGAGTGAGGGGGAGAGAGGTAAAGAGACAGAGTGAGGTGGAGAGAGGTAAAGATACAGAGTGAGGGGGAGAGAGATAAAGAGACAGAGTGAGGGGGAGAGAGGTAAAGAGACAGAGTGAGGGGGAGAGGTAAAGAGACAGAGTGAGAGAGGTAAAGATACAGAGGGAAGGGGAGAGGTAAAGAGACAGAGTGAGGGGGAGAGAGGTAAAGAGACAGAGTGAGGGGGAGAGAGGTAAAGAGACAGAGTGAGCGGGAGAGGTAAAGAGACAGAGTGAGGGGGAGAGAGGTAAAGATACAGAGGGAAGTGGAGAGGTAAAGAGACAGAGTGGGGGGGAGAGAGGTAAAGAGACAGAGTGAGTGGGAGAGAGGTAAAGATACAGAGTGAGCGGGAGAGGTAAAGAGACAGAGTGAGGGGGAGAGGTAAAGAGACAGAGTGAGAGGGGTAAAGATACAGAGTGGGGGGGAGAGAGGTAAAGATACAGAGAGAGGAGGAGAGGTAAAGAGACAGAGTGAGGGGGAGAGAGGTAAAGATACAGAGTGAGGGGGGAGAGAGGTAAAGAGACAGAGTGAGGGGGAGAGAGATAAAGAGACAGAGTGAGGGGGAGAGAGGTAAAGATACAGAGTGGGGGGGAGAGAGGTAAAGATACAGAGTGAGGGCGAGAGCGGTAAAGAGACAGAGTGAGGGGGAGAGAGGTAAAGATACAGAGTGGGGGGGAGAGAGGTAAAGATACAGAGTGAGGGCGAGAGCGGTTAAGAGACCGAGTGAGGGGGAGAGAGGTAAAGAGACAGAGTGAGGGGGAGAGAGGTAAAGAGACAGAGTGAGGGGGAGAGAGGTAAAGAGACAGAGTGATGGGGAGAGATGTAAAGAGACAGAGTGACGGGGAGAGGTAAAGATACAGAGTGGGGGGGAGAGAGGTAAAGAGACAGAGTGAGAGAGGTAAAGAGACCGAGTGAGGGGAAGAGAGGTAAAGATACAGAGTGAGGGGGAGAGAGTTAAAGATACAGAGTGAAGGGGAGAGAGGTAAAGAGACAGAGTGAGGGGGAGAGAGGTAAAGATACAGAGTGAGGGGGAGAGAGCTAAAGATACAGAGTGAGTGGGAGAGAGGTAAAGATACAGAGTGAGGGGGAGAGGTAAAGAGACAGAGTGAGAGAGGTAAAGATACAGAGTGAGGGGGAGAGAGGTAAAGATACAGAGGGAGGGAGGGAGGGAGGTAAAGAGACAGAGTGGGGGGGAGAGAGGTAAAGATACAGAGTGAGGGGGAGAGGTAAAGAGACAGAGTGAGGGGGATAGAGGTAAAGAGACAGAGTGAGGGGGAGAGAGGTAAAGATACAGAGTGAGGGGGAGAGGTAAAGAGACAGAGTGAGGGGGAGAGAGGTAAAGAGACAGAGTGAGAGAGGTAAAGATACAGAGTGAGGGGGAGAGAGGTAAAGATACAGAGTGAGGGGGATAGGTAAAGAGGCAGAGGGAGGGAGGGAGGGAGGGAGGGAGGTAAAGAGACAGAGTGAGGGAGAGAGGTAAAGATACAGAGGGAGGGAGGGAGGGAGGTAAAGAGACAGAGTGAGGGGGAGAGAGGTAAAGATACAGAGTGAGGGGAAAGAGGTAAAGAGACAGAGTGAGGGGGAGAGAGGTAAAGATACAGTGGGGAGGAGAGAGGTAAAGATACAGAGTGAGGGGGAGAGAGGTTAAGAGGCCGAGTGAGAGGGAGAGATGTAATGAGACAGAGTGATTGGGAGAGAGGTAAAGAGACAGAGTGAGGGGGAGAGAGGTAAAGAGACAGAATGAGGGGGAGAGAGGTAAAGAGACAGAGTGAGGGGGAGAGAGGTAAAGAGACAGAGTGAGGTGGAGAGAGGTAAAGAGACAGAGTGAGGGGGAGAGAGGTAAAGAGACAGAGTGAGGGGGAGAGAGGTAAAGAGACAGAGTGAGGGGGAGAGAGGTAAAGAGACAGAGTGAGGGGGAGAGAGGTAAAGAGACAGAGTGAGGGGGAGAGATTTAAAGAGACAGAGTGACGGGGAGAGGTAAAGATACAGAGTGGGGGGGAGAGAGGTAAAGAGACAGAGTGAGAGAGGTAAAGAGACCGAGTGAGGGGAAGAGAGGTAAAGATACAGAGTGAGGGGGAGAGAGTTAAAGATACAGAGTGAAGGGGAGAGAGGTAAAGATACAGAGTGAGTGGGAGAGAGGTAAAGATACAGAGTGAGGGGGAGAGGTAAAGAGACAGAGTGAGAGAGGTAAAGATACAGAGTGAGGGGGAGAGAGGTAAAGATACAGAGTGAAGGGGAGAGAGGTAAAGATACAGAGTGAGTGGGAGAGAGGTAAAGATACAGAGTGAGGGGGAGAGGTAAAGAGACAGAGTGAGAGAGGTAAAGATACAGAGTGAGGGGGAGAGAGGTAAAGATACAGAGGGAGGGAGGGAGGGGGGGAGGTAAAGAGACAGAGTGAGGGGGAGAGAGGTAAAGATACAGAGTGAGGGGGAGAGGTAAAGAGACAGAGTGAGGGGGATAGAGGTAAAGAGACAGAGTGAGAGAGGTAAAGATACAGAGTGAGGGGGGTGAGGTAAAGATACAGAGGTGAGGGGGAGAGAGGTAAAGAGGCAGAGTGAGAGAGGTAAAGATACAGAGTGAGGGGGAGAGAGGTAAAGACACAGAGGGAGGGAGGTAAAGAGACAGAGTGAGGGGGAGAGAGGTAAAGATACAGAGTGAGGGGAAAGAGGTAAAGAGACAGAGTGAGGGGGAGAGAGGTAAAGATACAGAGTGGGGAGGAGAGAGGTAAAGATACAGAGTGAGGGGGAGAGAGGTTAAGAGGCCGAGTGAGAGGGAGAGATGTAATGAGACAGAGTGATGGGGAGAGAGGTAAAGAGACAGAGTGAGGGGGAGAGAGGTAAAGAGACAGAATGAGGGGGAGAGAGGTAAAGAGACAGAGTGAGGGGGAGAGAGGTAAAGAGACAGAGTGAGGTGGAGAGAGGTAAAGATACAGAGTGAGGGGGAGAGAGATAAAGAGACAGAGTGAGGGGGAGAGAGGTAAAGAGACAGAGTGAGGGGGAGAGGTAAAGAGACAGAGTGAGAGAGGTAAAGATACAGAGGGAAGGGGAGAGGTAAAGAGACAGAGTGAGGGGGAGAGAGGTAAAGAGACAGAGTGAGGGGGAGAGAGGTAAAGAGACAGAGTGAGCGGGAGAGGTAAAGAGACAGAGTGAGGGGGAGAGAGGTAAAGATACAGAGGGAAGTGGAGAGGTAAAGAGACAGAGTGGGGGGGAGAGAGGTAAAGAGACAGAGTGAGTGGGAGAGAGGTAAAGATACAGAGTGAGCGGGAGAGGTAAAGAGACAGAGTGAGGGGGAGAGGTAAAGAGACAGAGTGAGAGAGGTAAAGATACAGAGTGGGGGGGAGAGAGGTAAAGATACAGAGAGAGGGGGAGAGGTAAAGAGACAGAGTGAGGGGGAGAGAGGTAAAGATACAGAGTGAGGGGGGAGAGAGGTAAAGAGACAGAGTGAGGGGGAGAGAGATAAAGAGACAGAGTGAGGGGGAGAGAGGTAAAGATACAGAGTGGGGGGGAGAGAGGTAAAGATACAGAGTGAGGGCGAGAGCGGTAAAGAGACAGAGTGAGGGGGAGAGAGGTAAAGATACAGAGTGGGGGGGAGAGAGGTAAAGATACAGAGTGAGGGCGAGAGCGGTTAAGAGACCGAGTGAGGGGGAGAGAGGTAAAGAGACAGAGTGAGGGGGAGAGAGGTAAAGAGACAGAGTGAGGGGGAGAGAGGTAAAGAGACAGAGTGATGGGGAGAGATGTAAAGAGACAGAGTGACGGGGAGAGAGCTAAAGATACAGAGTGAGTGGGAGAGAGGTAAAGATACAGAGTGAGGGGGAGAGGTAAAGAGACAGAGTGAGAGAGGTAAAGATACAGAGTGAGGGGGAGAGAGGTAAAGATACAGAGTGAAGGGGAGAGAGGTAAAGAGACAGAGTGAGGGGAGAGAGGTAAAGATACAGAGTGAGGGGGAGAGAGCTAAAGATACAGAGTGAGTGGGAGAGAGGTAAAGATACAGAGTGAGGGGGAGAGGTAAAGAGACAGAGTGAGAGAGGTAAAGATACAGAGTGAGGGGGAGAGAGGTAAAGATACAGAGGGAGGGAGGGAGGGAGGGAGGTAAAGAGACAGAGTGGGGGGGAGAGAGGTAAAGATACAGAGTGAGGGGGAGAGGTAAAGAGACAGAGTGAGGGGGATAGAGGTAAAGATACAGAGTGAGAGAGGTAAAGATACAGAGTGAGGGGGGTGAGGTAAAGATACCGAGGTGAGGGGGAGAGGTAAAGAGGCAGAGTGAGAGAGTTAAAGAGACAGAGTGAGGGGGAGAGAGGTAAAGAGACAGAGTGAGGGTGAGAGAGGTAAAGAGACAGAGTGAGCGGGAGAGGTAAAGAGACAGAGTGAGGGGGAGAGAGGTAAAGATACAGAGGGAAGGGGAGAGGTAAAGAGACAGAGTGGGGGGGAGAGAGGTAAAGAGACAGAGTGAGTGGGAGAGAGGTAAAGATACAGAGTGAGCGGGAGAGGTAAAGAGACAGAGTGAGGGGGAGAGGTAAAGAGACAGAGTGAGAGAGGTAAAGATACAGAGTGAGGGGGAGAGAGGTAAAGATACAGAGAGAGGGGGAGAGGTAAAGAGACAGAGTGAGGGGGAGAGAGGTAAAGATACAGAGTGAGGGGGGAGAGAGGTAAAGAGACAGAGTGAGGGGGAGAGAGGTAAAGAGACAGAGTGAGGGGGAGAGAGGTAAAGATACAGAGTGGGGGGGAGAGAGGTAAAGATACAGAGTGAGGGCGAGAGCGGTTAAGAGACCGAGTGAGGGGGAGAGAGGTAAAGAGACAGAGTGAGGGGGAGAGAGGTAAAGAGACAGAGTGAGGGGGAGAGATGTAAAGAGACAGAGTGACGGGGAGAGGTAAAGATACAGAGTGGGGGGGAGAGAGGTAAAGAGACAGAGTGAGAGAGGTAAAGAGACCGAGTGAGGGGAAGAGAGGTAAAGATACAGAGTGAGGGGGAGAGAGTTAAAGATACAGAGTGAAGGGGAGAGAGGTAAAGATACAGAGTGAGTGGGAGAGAGGTAAAGATACAGAGTGAGGGGGAGAGGTAAAGAGACAGAGTGAGAGAGGTAAAGATACAGAGTGAGGGGGAGAGAGGTAAAGATACAGAGTGAAGGGGAGAGAGGTAAAGATACAGAGTGAGTGGGAGAGAGGTAAAGATACAGAGTGAGGGGGAGAGGTAAAGAGACAGAGTGAGAGAGGTAAAGATACAGAGTGAGGGGGAGAGAGGTAAAGATACAGAGGGAGGGAGGGAGGGGGGGAGGTAAAGAGACAGAGTGAGGGGGAGAGAGGTAAAGATACAGAGTGAGGGGGAGAGGTAAAGAGACAGAGTGAGGGGGATAGAGGTAAAGAGACAGAGTGAGAGAGGTAAAGATACAGAGTGAGGGGGGTGAGGTAAAGATACAGAGGTGAGGGGGAGAGAGGTAAAGAGGCAGAGTGAGAGAGGTAAAGATACAGAGTGAGGGGGAGAGAGGTAAAGACACAGAGGGAGGGAGGTAAAGAGACAGAGTGAGGGGGAGAGAGGTAAAGATACAGAGTGAGGGGAAAGAGGTAAAGAGACAGAGTGAGGGGGAGAGAGGTAAAGATACAGAGTGGGGAGGAGAGAGGTAAAGATACAGAGTGAGGGGGAGAGAGGTTAAGAGGCCGAGTGAGAGGGAGAGATGTAATGAGACAGAGTGATGGGGAGAGAGGTAAAGAGACAGAGTGAGGGGGAGAGAGGTAAAGAGACAGAATGAGGGGGAGAGAGGTAAAGAGACAGAGTGAGGGGGAGAGAGGTAAAGAGACAGAGTGAGGTGGAGAGAGGTAAAGATACAGAGTGAGGGGGAGAGAGATAAAGAGACAGAGTGAGGGGGAGAGAGGTAAAGAGACAGAGTGAGGGGGAGAGGTAAAGAGACAGAGTGAGAGAGGTAAAGATACAGAGGGAAGGGGAGAGGTAAAGAGACAGAGTGAGGGGGAGAGAGGTAAAGAGACAGAGTGAGGGGGAGAGAGGTAAAGAGACAGAGTGAGCGGGAGAGGTAAAGAGACAGAGTGAGGGGGAGAGAGGTAAAGATACAGAGGGAAGTGGAGAGGTAAAGAGACAGAGTGGGGGGGAGAGAGGTAAAGAGACAGAGTGAGTGGGAGAGAGGTAAAGATACAGAGTGAGCGGGAGAGGTAAAGAGACAGAGTGAGGGGGAGAGGTAAAGAGACAGAGTGAGAGAGGTAAAGATACAGAGTGGGGGGGAGAGAGGTAAAGATACAGAGAGAGGGGGAGAGGTAAAGAGACAGAGTGAGGGGGAGAGAGGTAAAGATACAGAGTGAGGGGGGAGAGAGGTAAAGAGACAGAGTGAGGGGGAGAGAGATAAAGAGACAGAGTGAGGGGGAGAGAGGTAAAGATACAGAGTGGGGGGGAGAGAGGTAAAGATACAGAGTGAGGGCGAGAGCGGTAAAGAGACAGAGTGAGGGGGAGAGAGGTAAAGATACAGAGTGGGGGGGAGAGAGGTAAAGATACAGAGTGAGGGCGAGAGCGGTAAAGAGACCGAGTGAGGGGGAGAGAGGTAAAGAGACAGAGTGAGGGGGAGAGAGGTAAAGAGACAGAGTGAGGGGGAGAGAGGTAAAGAGACAGAGTGATGGGGAGAGATGTAAAGAGACAGAGTGACGGGGAGAGAGCTAAAGATACAGAGTGAGTGGGAGAGAGGTAAAGATACAGAGTGAGGGGGAGAGGTAAAGAGACAGAGTGAGAGAGGTAAAGATACAGAGTGAGGGGGAGAGAGGTAAAGATACAGAGTGAAGGGGAGAGAGGTAAAGAGACAGAGTGAGGGGGAGAGAGGTAAAGATACAGAGTGAGGGGGAGAGAGCTAAAGATACAGAGTGAGTGGGAGAGAGGTAAAGATACAGAGTGAGGGGGAGAGGTAAAGAGACAGAGTGAGAGAGGTAAAGATACAGAGTGAGGGGGAGAGAGGTAAAGATACAGAGGGAGGGAGGGAGGGAGGGAGGTAAAGAGACAGAGTGGGGGGGAGAGAGGTAAAGATACAGAGTGAGGGGGAGAGGTAAAGAGACAGAGTGAGGGGGATAGAGGTAAAGATACAGAGTGAGAGAGGTAAAGATACAGAGTGAGGGGGGTGAGGTAAAGATACAGAGGTGAGGGGGAGAGGTAAAGAGGCAGAGTGAGAGAGTTAAAGAGACAGAGTGAGGGGGAGAGAGGTAAAGAGACAGAGTGAGGGTGAGAGAGGTAAAGAGACAGAGTGAGCGGGAGAGGTAAAGAGACAGAGTGAGGGGGAGAGAGGTAAAGATACAGAGGGAAGGGGAGAGGTAAAGAGACAGAGTGGGGGGGAGAGAGGTAAAGAGACAGAGTGAGTGGGAGAGAGGTAAAGATACAGAGTGAGCGGGAGAGGTAAAGAGACAGAGTGAGGGGGAGAGGTAAAGAGACAGAGTGAGAGAGGTAAAGATACAGAGTGAGGGGGAGAGAGGTAAAGATACAGAGAGAGGGGGAGAGGTAAAGAGACAGAGTGAGGGGGAGAGAGGTAAAGATACAGAGTGAGGGGGGAGAGAGGTAAAGAGACAGAGTGAGGGGGAGAGAGGTAAAGAGACAGAGTGAGGGGGAGAGAGGTAAAGATACAGAGTGGGGGGGAGAGAGGTAAAGATACAGAGTGAGGGCGAGAGCGGTTAAGAGACCGAGTGAGGGGGAGAGAGGTAAAGAGACAGAGTGAGGGGGAGAGAGGTAAAGAGACAGAGTGAGGGGGAGAGAGGTAAAGAGACAGAGTGAGGGGGAGAGATGTAAAGAGACAGAGTGACGGGGAGAGGTAAAGATACAGAGTGGGGGGGAGAGAGGTAAAGAGACAGAGTGAGAGAGGTAAAGAGACCGAGTGAGGGGAAGAGAGGTAAAGAGACAGAGTGAGAGAGGTAAAGATACAGAGGGAAGGGGAGAGGTAAAGAGACAGAGTGAGGGGGAGAGAGGTAAAGAGACAGAGTGAGGGGGAGAGAGGTAAAGAGACAGAGTGAGCGGGAGAGGTAAAGAGACAGAGTGAGGGGGAGAGGTAAAGAGACAGAGTGAGAGAGATAAAGATACAGAGTGAGGGGGAGAGGTAAAGAGACAGAGTGAGGGGGAGAGAGGTAAAGAGACAGAGTGAGGGGGAGAGAGGTAAAGATACAGAGGGAGAGGGAGAGAGGTAAAGAGACAGAGTGAGGGGGAGAGAGCTAAAGAGACCGAATGAGGGGGAGACAGGTAAAGAGACAGAGTGAGGGGGAGAGAGGTAAAGAGACCGAGTGGGGGGGAGAGATAAAGATACAAAGTGCAATAAACCTGGATGTTTCTATTCATCTCCTTGAAGTGGAGACGTCTAGCTTTGGCAGACTGAGCACAAAAAAAAAAGAAGTGAATGTAAATA
The DNA here is from genome assembly GCF_045791955.1 of Oncorhynchus clarkii lewisi. NCBI lineage: Eukaryota > Metazoa > Chordata > Actinopteri > Salmoniformes > Salmonidae > Oncorhynchus > Oncorhynchus clarkii. Next base: position 51,503,100 of record NC_092159.1, on the reverse strand, counting down.
TAGAAAGGTCAATGTGGTGGACAGTGTGACTCAACTACTGAACAGCTATTAGTGTACTTCACATATCCATTTTCATTTATACACATCTGCCCCGACCATGAAATCAAAATCAAAACGTCACTGCCATATTTTATGTTGCATTAAGGTGCATTAACCCGTGACTGTGTATGAGAGAAAACAGAGTAAACTTCACAGGCACAGCAGGGGGAGAAAATGTAGTGTGTGTGTGTGTGCGTGTGTGTGCACGTGGTGACTGTGTGTTTGTTTATCTATGCTCCTCTGGCTTTCTGGTCTGCATAAAACACTAATCCAATAGTCACCGCTCTGAGAAATGTGTTCTGTTTCTGACCCCTGGTTCACGGTTGCTTCCTGTTCCGACCAATCAGACGAGTCTGTCCGTCGTTGACTGGCTGCTACAGAACCTCTCATGTTACTCTGGAATCAAATGGGGCTTGGAAGCAGGGTAGCATTTCTATGTAGGCCATACAGCTACAGCATCTCAAACCAACCAGCTTCAAAGGGTGCCAGTCCACCCCCTGAAGGCACCCTGCTGCATCGCCCTCCATCCCCCCAGTCTGGACCACAATGCCAGGTGACACAGGGTGCTCAGACAGACCTTGAAGTCTGACATCTTCACACCACGGTCCCTAAGCCCCACCCGGTGACCTTCTCTGTCTGTGAGCCACAGAGCATCCCAGCTGAGCAGGGCCATACTTTGATCAGATGGGAACTATGGAAACTTCATTGACACCATAGAACTGAGCACTAACTTAGATAAGATCAGCATATGGATCATGGAATGAACATAAGACATTTTGGAGACCACTGCTTTTTAATGGATATCAGGTGTTGACCAGAGCCCGAAGAACAACGACGAAGCCATTAGAACAAGGGCTCACCTGTTCTGTGGTTTGGGATTGTGCATGTCAGGAGGATGTGGTGAGGGAAGGGGCTGAGTGATGATGATACTCCACAGGGAGAGAGGTGATGCTGACAGACCTCTATTATGAACAGACTGTAATTCCATCTCTTTCAGAGGTTATTACCACTCCAAATCACCACAGGGACTAGGAACCTAGCATTGTAACCTTGTCACACATAGTTATTATCTGAGAGAAGGGCATGGGACTGAATTATCCTCAATTATCTATGAAGAAAATCAGTCACGTTGATTAGCATGCTACCTGGTTAAATGGATTTCCCATAGAAGAGCCTGTGACAATAATCCAAATGGATTGAGTATACGCCCTGGCTGACACCACGGTGATGCATGGTCTTAGTAACCAACCAGGAAAAGCTTGTGAGCTGAGTAGCTCCCATGTTTAGGGTTAAAGGTCGTGAAAATGGCAGATTGGTTTAAGCCATGTCACTCAATAGAGACATAACAGAGTTTGAATGAACCTCAGCAGCAAACCCTCAAGGGGGGATGGAAAGCTAGCTCCCCTCCAGTAGATGTTTGTTTTTGGTATTAGAGGGAGGTTAAACGGTTTAAGCTGAGCAGAGGTGGAATAAGAATAACCCTCTAGTGTTAAGACTGAGCACTTCTCTCTCCCATAGTGTGTAAACCCAAACAAACATCAACGCGATGCCGAGACGCTATGAGATACTAACACCAGACACTTAAACTAGACACTAAACACAACACATAGACAGGTATTATGAGCAAGGACAATATGTTGATCAGAAGCACATGGGGGTGAGCACATTCACTTCTTCTCTGTCTCTCCATCTTTCTTTCTATATGCCTCCCATTCACTTCTTCTGTCTCTCTGTCTTTCTCTCTATATGCCTCCCATTCACTTCTTCTCTGTCTCTCCATCTTTCTCTTTATATGCCTCCCATTCACTTCTTCTCTGTCTCCATCCTTCTCTCTATATGCCTCCCATTCACGTCTTCTCTGTCTCCATCTTTCTCTCTATATGCCTCCCATTCACTTCTTCTCTGTCTCTCTATCCTTCTCTCTATATGCCTCCCATTCACGTCTTCTCTGTCTCTATCCTTCTCTCTATATGCCTCCCATTCACGTCTTCTCTCTCTCCATCCTTCTCTCTATATGCCTCCCATTCACGTCTTCTCTGTCTCTCCATCCTTCTCTCTATATGCCTCCCATTCACTTCTTCTCTGTCTCTCCATCGTTCTCTGTATATGCCTCTGGCTCTGCTACACATAGTAACAGCTCTATCTGGACTATAGATTTCACAGAACAAGAAAAAGCTAAACATGTCTGAAATTAAATGGGTCATTTCACAGAGCACTGGGTTGGACTGTCAGTATGAATGGAAGTAATCCACTCCCATACAATAACAGAAGAAAAAAAATGACAAGCTTTCAAAATCTTCTGTCCTCCTGTTGTGACTCAATTATCCCACTGTGGTCCACTTACCCAACATTAACTTTCTATTAGACTCAATTAAACCACCGTGGCCCACTTACCCAACATTAACTTTCTATTAGACTCAATTAACCCACCGTGGCCCACTTATCCAACATTAACTTTCTATTAGACTCAATTAACCCACCGTGGCCCACTTACCCAACATTAACTTTCTATTAGACTCAATTAACCCACCGTGGCCCACTTACCCAACATTAACTTTCTATTAGACTCAATTAACCCACCGTGGCCCACTTACCCAACATTAACTTTCTATTAGACTCAATTAACCCACTGTGGTCCACTTACCCAACATTAACTTTCTATTAGACTCAATTAACCCACCATGGTCCACTTACCCAACATTAACTTTCTATTAGACTCAATTAACCCACTGTGGTCCACTTACCCAACATTAACTTTCTATTAGACTCAATTAACCCACTGTGGTCCACTTACCCAACATTAACTTTCTATTAGACTCAATTAACCCACTGTGGTCCACTTACCCAACATTAACTTTCTATTAGACTCAATTAACCCACCATGGTCCACTTACCCAACATTAACTTTCTATTAGACTCAATTAACCCACCGTGGCCCACTTACCCAACATTAACTTTCTATTAGACTCAATTAACCCACCGTGGCCCACTTACCCAACATTAACTCTATTAGACTCAATTAACCCACTGTGGCCCACTTACCCAACATTAACTCTATTAGACTCAATTAAACCACCGTGGCCCACTTACCCAACATTAACTTTCTATTAGACTCAATTAACCCACTGTGGCCCACTTACCCAACATTAACTTTCTATTAGACTCAATTAACCCACCGTGGCCCACTTACCCAACATTAACTTTCTATTAGACTCAATTAACCCACCGTGGCCCACTTACCCAACATTAACTTTCTATTAGACTCAATTAACCCACTGTGGTCCACTTACCCAACATTAACTTTCTATTAGACTCAATTAACCCACTGTGGTCCACTTACCCAACATTAACTTTCTATTAGACTCAATTAACCCACTGTGGTCCACTTACCCAACATTAACTTTCTATTAGACTCAATTAACCCACTGTGGTCCACTTACCCAACATTAACTTTCTATTAGACTCAATTAACCCACCGTGGTCCACTTACCCAACATTAACTTTCTATTAGACTCAATTAACCCACCGTGGTCCACTTACCCAACATTAACTTTCTATTAGACTCAATTAACCCACCATGGTCCACTTACCCAACATTAACTTTCTATTAGACTCAATTAACCCACCGTGGTCCACTTACCCAACATTAACTTTCTATTAGACTCAATTAACCCACTGTGGTCCACTTACCCAACATTAACTTTCTATTAGACTCAATTAACCCACTGTGGTCCACTTACCCAACATTAACTTTCTATTAGACTCAATTAACCCACCGTGGTCCACTTACCCAACATTAACTTTCTATTAGACTCAATTAACCCACCGTGGCCCACTTACCCAACATTAACTTTCTATTAGACTCAATTAACCCACCGTGGCCCACTTACCCAACATTAACTCTATTAGACTCAATTAACCCACTGTGGCCCACTTACCCAACATTAACTCTATTAGACTCAATTAAACCACCGTGGCCCACTTACCCAACATTAACTTTCTATTAGACTCAATTAACCCACCGTGGCCCACTTACCCAACATTAACTTTCTATTAGACTCAATTAACCCACCGTGGCCCACTTACCCAACATTAACTTTCTATTAGACTCAATTAACCCACCGTGGCCCACTTACCCAACATTAACTTTCTATTAGACTCAATTAACCCACCGTGGCCCACTTACCCAACATTAACTTTCTATTAGACTCAATTAACCCACCGTGGCCCACTTACCCAACATTAACTTTCTATTAGACTCAATTAACCCACCGTGGCCCACTTACCCAACATTAACTCTATTAGACTCAATTAACCCACTGTGGCCCACTTACCCAACATTAACTTTCTATTAGACTCAATTAACCCACCGTGACCCACTTACCCAACATTAACTTTCTATTAGACTCAATTAACCCACCGTGGTCCACTTACCCAACATTAACTTTCTATTAGACTCAATTAACCCACCGTGGCCCACTTACCCAACATTAACTTTCTATTAGACTCAATTAACCCACTGTGGTCCACTTACCCAACATTAACTTTCTATTAGACTCAATTAACCCACCATGGTCCACTTACCCAACATTAACTTTCTATTAGACTCAATTAACCCACCGTGGCCCACTTACCCAACATTAACTTTCTATTAGACTCAATTAACCCACCGTGGCCCACTTACCCAACATTAACTCTATTAGACTCAATTAACCCACCGTGGCCCACTTACCCAACATTAACTCTATTAGACTCAATTAAACCACCGTGGCCCACTTACCCAACATTAACTTTCTATTAGACTCAATTAACCCACCGTGGCCCACTTACCCAACATTAACTTTCTATTAGACTCAATTAACCCACCGTGGCCCACTTACCCAACATTAACTTTCTATTAGACTCAATTAACCCACCGTGGCCCACTTACCCAACATTAACTTTCTATTAGACTCAATTAACCCACCGTGGCCCACTTACCCAACATTAACTTTCTATTAGACTCAATTAACCCACCGTGGCCCACTTACCCAACATTAACTTTCTATTAGACTCAATTAACCCACCGTGGCCCACTTACCCAACATTAACTCTATTAGACTCAATTAACCCACTGTGGCCCACTTACCCAACATTAACTTTCTATTAGACTCAATTAACCCACCGTGGCCCACTTACCCAACATTAACTTTCTATTAGACTCAATTAACCCACCGTGGTCCACTTACCCAACATTAACTTTCTATTAGACTCAATTAACCCACCGTGGCCCACTTACCCAACATTAACTTTCTATTAGACTCAATTAACCCACTGTGGTCCACTTACCCAACATTAACTTTCTATTAGACTCAATTAACCCACCATGGTCCACTAACCCAACGTTAACTCTATTAGATTTGCAGGCAGAGCCAGGGGGAGGCAGGGGGCTGATACTCAACATGGGACAGCTTCGGGAAAAAATAGACCTCTGGGGAAAAACAAAGAAAACACACATAGGCACTCAATGGACAGACACCATATTTCACAAACCACATAGAAAGACAGAAGGCTGTGAGCGCAGGGACCAACGGTGGTTATGGGAAAGTGAAAGAGAGAATAGAGGCGGAACCACGTCTGGTGGGTTCTCTTCCCCTTGCTCTCTCAGAGGAAGAGAGGAGGAAATGAAACATAAATAAAGGAGGGATCTATCAGGATTAATGGAGCCTGAGCCTCAACAGAGCTGGAGATTTAGACCTCCTTCCATCCTCTTTCCTTTTGTCCTTACAAATCCACAAATCCACTCTTCTTTCCCCCCTTTTACCAGTGGTGGAAAACAAACTCAAAAGTCATACTTGAGTCAAAGTAAAGATACCTTAATAGTAAATGACTCAAGTAAAAGTGAAAGTCACCCAGTAAAAATGACTTGAGTAAAAGTCTAAGAGTACTTGGTTTTAAATATACTTAAGTATCAAAAGTAAATGGAATTTCTAAAATGTACTTACGTATCAAAAGTAAAAGTAATTATAATTTCTAATTCCTCATATTATGCAAACCAGACAGCACAATTTCTAGTTTTTTTTAAAAATTTACGGATAGCCAGGGGCACACAACAACACTCTGACATTAATTTACAAACAAAGCATTTGTGTTTAGTGAGTCCGCCAGATCAGAGGCAGTAGGGAGGACCAGGGATGTTCTCTTGACAAGTGGACCATTTTCCTGTAAAGTACTTTTGGGTGTCAGGGAAAATGTATGGAGTAAAAAGTACATTATTTTCTTCAGGAATGTAGGGAAGTAAAAGTAGTCAAAAATAAATAGTAAAGTTACCCCAAAAAACTACTTAAGTAGTAGTTTAAAGTACTTTTACACTCTTATCCAGAGCAACTAGGGTAAAATGCCTTGCTCAAGATTACATTGACAGATTTTTCATCTAGTCGGCTCAAGGAATTGATCCAGCAACCTTTTGGTAACTGGCCCAACGCTCCTAACCGCTAGGCTACCTGCCACCCTTGCCCTTGTTGACTTTAAAGTCAGCCACACGTGGAATACCACAGGGCAGGGTGAACTATTGAGTTATAACAGAACAACTCAATGTCAGTGAAAAGTGGATCCTATAGTTGTGAAATCCCATGAGATTGTCAGAGACTTGAAGTGAGATAGAGAGAGAGAGAGAGAGAGAGAGAGAGAGAGAGAGAGAGACCCAGGTGTAACTCTGCTACTGCTGCTGATGACAACCAGACCACCTTCCCCTCTACTGCTGCTGATGACAACCAGACCACCTTCCCTTCTACTGCTGCTGATGACAACCAGACCACCTTCCCCTCTACTGCTGCTGATGACAACCAGACCACCTTCCCCTCTACTGCTGCTGATGACAACCAGACCACCTTCCCCTCTACTGCTGCTGATGACAACCAGACCACCTTCCCCTCTACTGCTGCTGATGACAACCAGACCACCTTCCCCTCTACTGCTGCTGATGACAATCACCTTCCCCTCTACTGTTGCTGATGACAACCAGACCACCTTCCCCTCTACTGCCATTATACTTTGTTTCTCCTCAGCATTTTCCTTTCACAAAAAAATGGACTTGTAGATTACAGGTGAAACAGACTCTCTGACGAGGGAAGCACTTAGCTGGAAGACTTGGCAGAGACTGTTGAAGTTTGATTCATCCCAACCAACCACCCAAGGCCCAGCCAAAAATAAAAACTCCCCTATTATTTCAGATGATGTGTTTCTAACAGCAGGAGATACTATTAGACAGAATATACACAGACATGTTGGGGCGGCAGGTAGCCTAGTGGTTAGAGTGTTGGACTAGTAACCGTAAAGGTTGCAAGATCAAATCCCCAAGCCGACAAGGTGAAACTATGTAGCTCTGAACAAGGCAGTTAACCCACTGTTCCTAGGCCCTCATTGAAAATAAGAATTTGTACTTAACTGACTTGCCAAGTTAAATAAAAATGTTACCTTGTAACATATAAAATTATCCCATGTCAGATGCACCTACATACGTACAGGTAACTGCCAAAATGAAGGAAACACCAACATAAAGTGTCTTAATAGGGTGTTGGGCCACCACAAGCCAGAACAGCATCAATGTGCCTTGACATAGATTCTACAAGTGTCTGGAACTCTAATGTAGGGATGCAACATTATTCTTCCACGAGGAATTCCATTATTTGGTGTTTTGTTGATGGTGGTGGAAAACACTGTTTCAGGCACCGTTCCAGAATCTCCCATGTGTTCAATTGGGTTGAGATCTGGTGACTGAGACAGCCATGGCATGTCGTTTTCATGCTCATCAAATTATTCAGTGAGTACCCCCTGTATATAGCCCCGGTATTGTTATTTACTGCTGCTCTTTAATTATTTGTTATTCTTATCTCTTACTTTTGTGGGGGATTTTCTTGCTGCAATGTTGGTTAAGGGCTTGTAAGTAATTATTTCACTGTAAGGTTGTATTCGGCGCATGTGACAAATACAATTTGATTTGATTTGAGTACTTGTGGACTGGGGATGGGGGCATTGTCATCCTATGGGGGCATAGCCATGGTAGCCAAAATAATGGCCTGCCCAACATTTTTAAACATGACCCTAAGAGTAATGGGATTTTAATTGCTTAAATAACTCAGGAACCACACCTGTGTGGAAGCAGCTTCTTTCAATATACTTTGTATCCCTCATTTACTCAAGTGTTTTCATTATTTTGCCAGTTACCTGTACCTACATCAGCCTCACTGCAGGTAAATGCCTGACAGATACACATGCTACAATAGCTCTCCCTAGTGTCAACTGTTTAAATGGCTACTGTTTTCTAAAGATTGTTGACTGGACTAAACTAAGACACAAATGTACTGAGTAATGCCAACATTCAGTTAAAATGATAAATGTTTCAGTATATAGTATTAACCAAAACATTGGATCTGACAGCTTGAGTTTGACCCTTAATTAAGCCACTATGTCAGCAGTGTGTGTCCGAACCTAGGACACTAGAGGGCACCCACACCTCACTGATCACACCAGTATTCCCCAGACCAGCTCTCACCATGCTCCCTCTGCCTGGCTGTCGCCTGCAGCGCCTCATTCAAATTGAATTACACAGTGAAATAGGATTACATGATAGAGCACTATTGTTGGAGTCTGGAAGAAAAGTAGACTCAGTACATATTACACAAACACACATTCCTGTCTGGCATGTCTTATTTAACTAGGCAAGTCAGTTAAGAACAATGACAGCCTAGGAACAGTTGGTTAACTGCCTTGTTCAGGGGAAGAACGACACATTTGTACCTTGACAGGTCAGCGATCTTACAACCTTTCGGTTGCTAGTCCAACGCTCTAACCACTAGGCTACGCTGCCGCCCCATTCTGATTCACGTCTTGAATAAAACTAGACTGGGAGAATATATTGTAACACATGCTATTCCCTGGTGTAGCATGATGACTTATTTTAGCATTCAGCCTCTGCTTATCTTGAGTGAGTAAAGAAACTGAGTTATGGGCCTATAACAATGTGTGGTTGTGAATGCGTGTGTATGAATGAAACAGTGCTGATTTAAAGACACTTTATTATGGCTGGTGTTCCACTAGATAGTGGGTTGGGGAGCTGATATCCCTTTATAGACGGCTTGCTGTTTCTTCCATGACCCTCTCTGGTACACAGGGAGGACTCTGAGGCAGAATACAATTAAAAAGAGGGAAGTTTATAGAGTCTAAAATAATCTAACAGACATCTAGAGCCCTCCTGAGCCTGGGTACTCATTCTTAACCTTCATCAGCATTTAGTGGTGCGTAATGAGAATAGAAAGGGGGACTATTGAATATGTGTGTGTGTGTGTGTGTGTGTGTGTGTGTGTGTGTGTGTGTGTGTGTGTGTGTGTGTGTGTGTGTGTGTGTGTGTGTGTGTGTGTGTGTGTGTGCGTGCGTGCGTGCGTGCGTGCGTCCTTCTCTTTGATGTCTCAGTCATATGGCTGATTGACACACTCCACAGAGACCTTATCCTCCAGTGACCTCTCACCTCTGACCTAAGTCTTGTATGAGGGTAGAATCTCTGGCCATCACACATTTCTAATTAACCCCTGACCTGAGATCAATTAACCCTGTAACATCACCTTAATAGATAGCCAAACAAGCTGGATTAACAGATACAGACAACTCCAAAGTTCACAATGGTCAAAGGGTAAAGTAACATTAGAGATCCAGAGGAAAGCAGGAAGCTGAGGAAAAGATATCATCTATCAGATAGAAAAAAAGGTAGACTGATAGACAGACAGAACCGGACTGACTGAACCAGACAGACAGACAGACAGAACCGGACAGACAGACAGACAGACAGACAGACAGAACCGGACTGACTGAACCAGACAGACAGACAGACAGACAGACAGACAGAACCAGACAGACAGAACCGGACAGACTGACTGAACTAGACAGACAGACAGAACCAGACAGACAGAACCGGACGGACTGACTGAACCAGACAGACAGAACCAGACAGACAGAACAGGACGGACTGACTGAACAAGACAGACAGACAGACAGACAGACAGACAGACAGACAGACAGACAGACAGACTGACAGACAGACAGACAGACAGACAGAACCGGACCGACTGAACCAGACCGACTGAACCAGACAGACAGACAGACTGAACCGGACCGACTGAACCAGACAGACAGACAGACATATAGACAGACTGAACCAGACAGACAGAACTTTAGGTTTCTATCTAATGAAGTGGAAGTAGAGCCGAGTAGTGAGCAGCAGCAGTAATATGCTGAAGTGGCTAGATATCCAGTAGTCCGGCCCATTAACCTGCTCCTAATGAACTGTGTTATAGGACATGTTTTTATTAATCACACAGCACCGGGTGACACACGTGTGCTCTCCAGGCTCACTGTGTACATCAATAAGCTTCAACAAGGCTGTAGATTGACTAGACACCGTGCAGGAAACTACATCAGGGCCAAGCAAGCTGCTCACAGCGTTCATGTGTCCATCAGAATGAAAAGGGATCCATTCAGCTTTGGGACTGACATAACAAAGTCAGAACCGGCCCTAACCAACAAGGGAAGTTCCTGTCCTTCAGATGTCATTGAGGAAAACGTTATGTATGCCCCATGTGTGTTAGCATTGGTTAACACTGAAATGTGACTGTGACATGGTCATGATCACCACCTGTTGCACACAGCAGGTGAACCACAATGGTCAGAGACAGTATGTTAGTCTACAGAAGATCATAGAAAAGTTTATTCCAATAATTTGCATTAATAGCTTAATTCCCTAAATGCATTAAATGGGTTTCCAAACAGCAGCCATCATTATCATACATAATGACATGCTTGGTTCCACTGACATAATGTGTGCAAAAGTGCAAACCAGTCAATTAGTTTAGTAGAACCACAGTGGGTTTGACTATATTCTGCTTGACTGCTGATGAGAAATAGTGTGAGGGCATGAGAGATAGTTGGGGGCACAGGCATGAGGGGCAGGGAGAGAGAGAGAGAGAGAGAGACTGTTTAAACGTCAATGCCCGTATACGATTCCTTGTCAGTCCACACACATATGAGCAACGCCAAGGATTCCATTCATCAACTCGGCTTCACCCCGGTGGATATACACTGATACAGCCGAACAGATATCATCTACTTCATTCTCACTCACACGGTTGCAGGTTGAGCAGGAATTGCATACACTATTTTTCGTGGATGGTAATGCGGTACATTCTCATGGATTTCCAATGTTCTAGTGATTGGACTCAACCCCGGGAAAAGTAAAAGGACAGGTGCGTGTTGAAGGAGCCCAGGTGTAGCAGCTGAGCCTGCGTTGGACATGGGACCCTATCTTAGCTTTGGGGAATACAGTGCGGGAGGAATAGCGTCTTCGTGAAGGAAAGCTGACTTCGGGCTGAAGCGGGAATCTGAGGCACTGCGCGCGGCAGAAAAATGCGTTCCAACCACGGCTTTATCTTGCTTCTCCTTAACGGAACAACGTGCTTGGTAAGCAAGAGGGGCGGCGGTGCCCAGCAGTGTAAAAAAGTTACACCAGTCATATGTGTGTCTGTGTCCATAGTTCCATGTTCATTCACCCCCGTCGTTAATAGGCTACCTCTTCCTTCAGACATGTGCCACTCATTTGTTTGGCGAAAAGTGAAGGGAATTAACCGTGCATATGGTGTCGCACGAGCTACTGGACCCGACAAGGTTCCCTCTCCCAGGGCAGAGACCCGCGTCAGTGAGTAAGCTGTGAGCGGTTGCCATGGTTAGCATGCTGCGCCACGGACAACGGTCCCGTACATTAAGTGTGCCTCGAAACTCCATATTGGAGTTCCTCGGTTGAAGCCTATTCTATCCGTTGCTGAAGTTATTTGTTGATGACAACGAAAGGGGACTGACTCTCTTTGACCGATCATTACTATATGTTATTAAAAAAAAATTGAAAGAACTTAATAACGGTACAAAGGCGAGACGAATAGGCTACCTGGCATGAGACACAGTGCAACGTGTCCCCCATACAGGTAATGTCTGGTCAATATTTTAATGTTTCATTGTGCAAGGTTGAGTAAAAAAAAAAAAGAAGGAATTTCTAGAATTTTATATTGACCACTAGCTGTTTATTGCAGGCAACACAATTCGACGTTAGTGCACTGTAGCCGTTGCCATTTCAGGTATCACACTGTGCAACCTGGTGTATACTCAATCAAAATGATGTTGTGATTGATGATCTGCAATTACCACAGGATTTAGAGTCCTGGTAAATTTAACGATTTTAATGAGATAAACATAACTAACATCAAGATTAAACTAAGTGCCTTATGGGGCATGTTTATTGACCATGTTGTGTGCAAAATTTAAGCCTAGACTTTAATTTTCTAAACAAATTTACGTGATCATGCTTTACATGTATATCTATATATAGAGCAACAATGTAATTTGGCAAATTTAGAGGCAAATTGTAGCATCAAGAACAAAAACTGAATGACGGAGGCTAAATTCAAGTGTTGTCGCAAGGTTGCTTCTTTGATGTGTTGTGTTGTGTTCTGTTGTGACACCTTTGTGTCAGAGCGGCCGACCTTGTGGCTTTGTAAAGGCACACACACTGAATAACCTTGGGCGCTTCTGACTGAACAAAGACTGTAGTCTACAGGTGAAATGTAGGCTAATAATAAAGTATTCAAAGAGTTATTACCCACAGGGCACAGATGTCAGTTCAACGTCTAGTTATCGTTGAGTTGGCAACTAATGTAAAGTCAAGGTGAAATCAACAAAACATGTCACCATGTCATTGGATTTAGGTTATAAAGGTTGGGTGAAGAAAGACGAAATCCCCTTATGTTGATTCTTTTTTTCAAATCCAATCAGTTTTCCACATTGATTCAATGTCATCGCATTGATTTATTCGATTGAAATGGCGTGGAAACAAGTTGATTAAACCAATTTTTGCCCACTGGGTAGTTGCCTAATCCAGGATTTTAAGCACAACAAATTCGTAAAATATAGTAAGAATTGGAAATAACTTCAACTTCAGAAATGCAAAAAATGATTTAAAAAAATATTGCGGCATGTAACCACAGAGTTTCTAAACCCAGAGGAGCAACATCGCAAGACTTCCTGCGAACACTTGCCAAACAAACCAAGCAGAGCAGGCTTGTGAGTCAGTGAGAGAAGTGACATAATTTCCTTAGTTGTTCATTTTCTTGAAATCTAAAGGCACAACCTAGATTCGAGCCAACGTCTTAAGTAGTTGAACATATTTTTACTCCAACCTCGTGAAAGTGACAAACTGACACCTTTTCATTTTCCTCAAAACCAACATTATATGGAAGCACTGCCTTTGATTTTGACGGCCGTGTTTGATTTGACATTGCAGTTCCCTTTAGACTCAGTGACTTGTTTCAGCCCACTAGCCAACATCACCATGACATCGCCTATAAGTGTGATTAGGGATTTCTATTGGAGAAGCAGTTTCTGCCTACATACTGTACTGTCTTTGATGTAACATAAGAAATTGATGACGTAGTACACAATTTGATGAGGTAGTACACAAAAAACGGGGACAACTTTTGGCTCTTGAGCACCACTTTCAAAACTACTGGCTGAAATGATACAAAAGTTTGAGAGTGCATCTTAAAGTAGGTAACCTATTTTAAATAAAGACATAGGCCACTGTTTAGCCTACGTGAAATTAAAATGAGATTATGATCCTTCAAAATAAAAGTCATCATCAGGCCAAATGTACCAACGTCTCAAAAGTATTTTTCTTTATTGATTGAACATTTGTAAAGGATTTGGGTCGTAAGACATATTATTAATAGATGACATTGGCCCTATTACTTGACAAATTGAATAAATGTTCCCCTTCCATTTCCTCCCATCTAAGAGAGAGATTTTAGGAGTCGGAGATCATGTTTACGCTTCAAGGTGTATGTTCACACATGCTTGCCACATACTCTCAAATGCAGCAGAATTGCACTAATGATGTAATTAATTGGAGTGCAGTTTCTATCAATATTCTACCATGTTGCCTATCTAAAAACCGTGGCGCACCACATCTCTCAGCAGGGAATCTTGGGTAATTCATTAGCAGCATGACATTGATAAATTATAGAGCAATTAATAAATTATCCAACTTATTACACAATAGAGCTCGGATTAATAATGATAGACCATGCATTTATATTCAAATTCAGCTGATTTCCCTATTATACCGCCCCACTCAATATCAGTGTGTAGCCTTTGTCTCTAGGGTGTATAAACCCACTCTGTCTGGATGGAAATAAGGTTATTAATACTCTATCAACACGAAGAAAGCAACAATGATGTGATGGATTTAGCATCTCAAATGTTAATTACTATGCCAAGCATTGGTTGATATGAATAATATAAACAGTCTTAGAGTGCTTTGAAATTGACTGCTATGCTGAGAAATTATAGTACGTTTTTGGCGAGGGTTTAGCAATGTTTCATTCTATGACATGCAGCTCAGAGATGGGATTCATTTGTTTTTAATGGACTAAATGGCTCGAGCATTCAGTGTTATACAGTCAAGAGCCTATTACAACTAATGTGTTGGTTAAATGTTTATATTAGGGCTATTAACTCACCACTAGTCTCATAGCAATACCATTAGATCCTTACAGTATGACAGGCAATATCAGGGGTTATTGTGCTTTCTCCAGGTTCACACGCGCACACACACACCACACACACACAGATCGAGAGAGAAAGAGAAATACAGAGCGAGAGACAGGTAAGGGGAGTCTGGCTCCTAGCATATCCACTGTGTCCCTTGTGCCCATGCTCATAATGACTGGGGTTACAAAAGGGATGAATAAGGAAGAGAGTGCAGAAAGGGAGAGTTAGCAGTCAAATACAGGGCGAGGGACAGACTAGTGTGGATAGGATAGAAAAAGACAAGGAGAGAAATGTGTAGAACAGCATAAAACGAGAACAAGGAGTATGAAGAGAGACAGAATGAAATGAAAGAGTTGGGGGAGAGAAAGACGGAGGGAAGGAGAGGGATTGAAATGGATAGAGCGTAGAATAGATGGAGGAGTAACAGTAGTAGTAACGATACATTTTATTTGGTGGACGCCTTTCAGGACACTCAAGGACATTTTCCATTAACTGTAGGTCTACATCAAATCAAGTGTAACAATCCATGTGCAATTATACATCAAAGGACCAGACAAAACAGGACAAATAAAATGAGGAGGGAGGGCTTGGGTAGAGGATATAAACCCAGTGTAGGGGAAGGGTTTAGGTTTAGGGGGTCGGATTGGGAATAGGCAAAGGGAAGGGTTTAGGGGGTAGGGTTGGGAATAGGCAAAGGGAAGGGTTTAGGGGGTAGGGTTGGGAATAGGCAAAGGGAAGGGTTTAGGGGGTAGGGTTGGGAATAGGCAAAGGGAAGGGTTTAGGGGGTAGGGTTGGGAATAGGCAAAGGGAAGGGTTTAGGGGGTAGGGTTGGGAATAGGCAAAGGGAAGGGTTTAGGGGGTCGGATTGGGAATAGGCAAAGGGAAGGGTTTAGGGGGTAGGGTTGGGAATAGGCAAAGGGAAGGGTTTAGGGGGTAGGGTTGGGAATAGGCAAAGGGAAGGGTTTAGGGGGTAGGGTTGGGAATAGGCAAAGGGAAGGGTTTAGGGTAAGGGTTTGGGTTTAGGGGGTAGGGTTGGGAATAGGCAAAGGGAGGGGTTTGGGTTTAGGGGGTCTGGTTGGGAATAGGCAAAGGGAAGGGTTTAGGGTAAGGGTTTAGGTTTAGGGGGTCGGATTGGGAATAGGCAAAGGGAAGGGTTTAGGGGGTAGGGTTGGGAATAGGCAAAGGGAAGGGTTTAGGGTAAGGGTTTAGGTTTAGGGGGTCGGATTGGGAATAGGCAAAGGGAAGGGTTTAGGGGGTAGGGTTGGGAATAGGCAAAGGGAAGGGTTTAGGGTAAGGGTTTAGGTTTAGGGGGTCGGATTGGGAATAGGCAAAGGGAAGGGTTTAGGGGGTAGGGTTGGGAATAGGCAAAGGGAAGGGTTTAGGGTAAGGGTTTGGGTTTAGGGGGTAGGGTTGGGAATAGGCAAAGGGAGGGGTTTGGGTTTAGGGGGTCTGGTTGGGAATAGGCAAAGGGAAGGGTTTAGGGTAAGGGTTTAGGTTTAGGGGGTCGGATTGGGAATAGGCAAAGGGAAGGGTTTAGGGGGTAGGGTTGGGAATAGGCAAAGGGAAGGGTTTAGGGTAAGGGTTTAGGTTTAGGGGGTCGGATTGGGAATAGGCAAAGGGAAGGGTTTAGGGGGTAGGGTTGGGAATAGGCAAAGGGAAGGGTTTAGGGTAAGGGTTTGGGTTTAGGGGGTAGGGTTGGGAATAGGCAAAGGGAGGGGTTTGGGTTTAGGGGGTCTGGTTGGGAATAGGCAAAGGGAAGGGTTTAGGGTAAGGGTTTAGGTTTAGGGGGTCGGATTGGGAATAGGCAAAGGGAAGGGTTTAGGGGGTAGGGTTGGGAATAGGCAAAGGGAAGGGTTTAGGGTAAGGGTTTAGGTTTAGGGGGTCGGATTGGGAATAGGCAAAGGGAAGGGTTTAGGGGGTAGGGTTGGGAATAGGCAAAGGGAAGGGTTTAGGGTAAGGGTTTAGGTTTAGGGGGTCGGATTGGGAATAGGCAAAGGGAAGGGTTTAGGGGGTAGGGTTGGGAATAGGCAAAGGGAGGGGTTTAGGGTAAGGGTTTGGGTTTAGGGGGTAGGGTTGGGAATAGGCAAAGGGAGGGGTTTGGGTTTAGGGGGTCTGGTTGGGAATAGGCAAAGGGAAGGGTTTAGGGTAAGGGTTTAGGTTTAGGGGGTCGGATTGGGAATAGGCAAAGGGAAGGGTTTAGGGGGTAGGGTTGGGAATAGGCAAAGGGAAGGGTTTAGGGTAAGGGTTTAGGTTTAGGGGGTCGGATTGGGAATAGGCAAAGGGAAGGGTTTAGGGGGTAGGGTTGGGAATAGGCAAAGGGAAGGGTTTAGGGTAAGGGTTTAGGTTTAGGGGGTCGGATTGGGAATAGGCAAAGGGAAGGGTTTAGGGGGTAGGGTTGGGAATAGGCAAAGGGAAGGGTTTAGGGTAAGGGTTTAGGTTTAGGGGGTCGGATTGGGAATAGGCAAAGGGAAGGGTTTAGGGGGTAGGGTTGGGAATAGGCAAAGGGAAGGGTTTAGGGTAAGGGTTTGGGTTTAGGGGGTAGGGTTGGGAATAGGCAAAGGGAGGGGTTTGGGTTTAGGGGGTCTGGTTGGGAATAGGCAAAGGGAAGGGTTTGATAAGGGTTTGGGTTTAGGGGGTCAGGTTGGGAATAGGCAAAGCGAAGGGTTTAGGGGGTAGGGTTGGGAATAGGCAAAGGGAAGGGTTTGATAAGGGTTTGGGTTTAGGGGGTCAGGTTGGGAATAGGCAAAGGGAAGGGTTTAGGGGGTAGGGTTGGGAATAGGCAAAGGGAAGGGTTTAGGGGATCGGGTTGGGAATAGGCAAAGGGAAGGGTTTAGGGGGTAGGGTTTGGAATAGACAAAGGGACGGGTTTAGGGTAAGGGTTTGGGTTTAGGGGGTAGGGTTGGGAATAGGCAAAGGGAAGGGTTTGATAAGGGTTTGGGTTTAGGGGGTCAGGTTGGGAATAGGCAAAGGGAAGGGTTTAGGGGTAGGGTTGGGAATAGGCAAAGGGAAGGGTTTGGGTTTAGGGGATCAGGTTGGGAATAGGCAAAGGGAAGGGTTTAGGGGGTAGGGTTTGGAATAGACAAAGGGACGGGTTTAGGGTAAGGGTTTGGGTTTAGGGGGCTAGGGTTGGGAATAGGCAAAGGGACGGGTTTAGGGTAAGGGTTTGGGTTTGGGGGGGACACATGGATACTGAGAAGGTGTGTAGGACAGAGTCAATCATAGGCTACAGGTTATAGGCTTCCTATGAAGAGGTGTGTTTTGAGGAGGTTTTTGAATAAGATGACTGTGGCTTCATGTTGTATGTGTGGGCGTAGTGCATCAGTGTAGTGTTCAGTCGATCTGGTGTGGGTGAGGATTCTGGCAGCATAGTTCTGGACCAGCTGGAATCTGTTGGTGAGTTTGGTGAGGATACCAGGGAGGAGAGGGCTGCAGTAGTCCAGGTGATGAAGGCATGGATGATGGTTTCGGTGCAGTAGTATGCAAGTGATAAGAAGTGAATTGTACTGGTAAAACTAAGACAATACTGTATATTACACATTCACAATCTCTCTTTCTCACTCACGCATGCACGCACGCACACACACACACCACACACACACACCACAGGGACGCGTGAGGGGTTATTTGCCATGGAGCACTGGTCTGAAATTTGCATTGTAACCTTCAAACAGCAGGGATCACCAGGGATGAAGGAGCTCCGCTCTCACACACACGCATTCAGTGAACTCACACTCTACCCAGTTTTGGAGAGGCAGGCACGTATTGAACAAGGACTTCTATAGGCTAGAAGCCTCAGGTACTCAGAGACCTTGAGAGGTTGCACATGTCCTCCACACTCCGCAGATTGTCACCCACTATACATACAGTAGTTGTCAGAGATCAGGATTTCCAATGTATTAACTATAGTTTTACAATTCTAAGTTTAAGGGGAAATGGAATGGGAACAACAGAGAGTAGCCATAGGCCAACAGAGCTGTGTAGAATATTCGCCCAGTAAGAGATCTGAGCTGTCCAAGGATCTGAAGTGGCTCTGGACTTTCGTGGGTTTTAGCATTAGTTGCGCTCCCTTTCCATGGTGCTGAAAACGTCTTCTATGTTTCCGTGTTAGTTGCGATTCCTGTCCATGGTGCTGAAACATCAGTGTGACGTCTTAAGTATTACCTGGGGCTTCTCCCAATGAAGTTACGCTGCAGACAGCACTCTGATCTATACAGCTCTATGTTTTCTGGTTACAGGCCGGGCATCTGCAGCTACATGACTGATCTATGTTTATACAGCTGTGTGTTGTATGAGCTTTATGTATATGTTGAGCATCAGGGTCTGTTCTCACTGATCTGTTTTCACTCCAGCCTTTCTACCCCTGTCCACTATGAAGTCTATACGATCATTACATATCTGACATCTAGTTGCCAGTGCAATTTTAGGTGTTCGTATTTTCAACTCTTCATATTGAAGAAAGATATTTAACAGAGCATCTTTCCACAGCGTGTTGTGTTATTTGAGGTTCAGAGATTGGCTGAAGGTCATTTGAACCACATGCAGCTTTTTTCCCCTCTTTTGTCTTGTCAGAAAGTCTTTGAGTCATCTTTCTTAGATACCCAGCCCTCCCTTCACAGTCAGTGACCTTGTCCACCCAGATTCATCCCTCACTAAGCAGGACAGCACCAGCCATGCTCCCCCTGTACAACAACAATACATCCAAAGCATTCCAAACTGAGACAGAGAGACACAGACTGCACATGGCCACACAAATATGGTACAATACAGCAATGCTGTATCAACACAATCACATTAGATGACTGCCAATGCAAAGCTGTGCATTATAGTCCTAGTGCCTCTCTGTCTTGCTGTCTCCAGGTTCAATCACAGCCTCAAACAGTAGAGTTATACTATGGCCTCACAAACACAGATAAGCTATAGCCATATCTCTGTCTCTCATTTTCTGTATTGATTGTTTTGTTTAACCTTTGTCTATCCAGGTTTCATTGAGATCAAAACTCTTTCACAAGATGGACCAGGTCCAAGACAAGAGCAGGCAGGGTCACGGTGTAACAAGAGGTTGCAGACATTAAAACACCTCCCTGTGGACAATGGATTCTTATTGTACTTCAATAATTCCTCCAACAGACAAGAGCTAGACAGACACACTACAGTGAATGAGAGGAGCTTTAGAGAAGAGGCAGAGAAAAGGGCCAGTGGTGTTATTATGGACAGGCTGTCACTTCCTGCTCGGGTTATAAAACAGCTTGAGTTATGCGCAGGCATGGCATGGACGACCCTAGAGGTGCGCCATTCTCCTGCCCACCCAGCGAGTACCCCAGTGCTGGCCCTCAGGCCACCCTCAGCCCCCCAGGCCCTCAGCATCCCCTGCTGCCTGACTGACTGACATACAGCAGTAGAGAGAGGCATGATGGGTAGAGGGAGATTGTGCTCTGTGACACATCACCAGACAGGCACAAAGCTGCCTGTCCACAGACAGAAAACACTTTTCTGAACAAGCGCAATTGTCAAATCAAATTATACAGATGTAGATCTTGCCGTGAAATTCCTACTTACAAGCCCTTAACCAACAATGCAGTTTGAAGAAAATAAGAGCTAAGAAAATATTTACCAAATAAACAAAAGTAAAAAAAGGAACACAATAAAATAACAAAGGCTATATACGGGGTACCGGTACCAAGTCAATGTGCGGGGGTACAGGTTAGTCCAGGTAGTTGAAGTAACATGTACATGCAGGTAGGGCTAACGTAACTATGCATAGATAATAAGCAGCGAGTAGCAACAATATAAAGAAAGGGAGGAGGGTGGAGGTCAATGCAAATAGCCCGGGTAGCCGTTTGATTCATTGTTCAACAGTCTTATGGTTTGGGGGTAGAAGCGGTTAAGGAGCCTTTTGGACCTAGACTTGTCGTTCTGGTACCGCTTGCCGTGCGGTAGCAGAGAGGACAGTCAATGACTAGGCTGACTGGAGTCTTTGACAATTTTTTGGGCCTTCCTCTGACACTGCCTAGTATATAGGTCGTGGATGGCAGGAAGCTTGGCCCCTGTGATGTACTGGGCCGTACGCACTACCCTCTGTAGCGCCTTATGGTCAGATGCCGAGCAGTTACCATATCAGGCCGATCAGGATGCTCTCGATTGCGCAGCTGTGGAACTTTTTGAGGATCTGGGACCCATGCCAAATCTTTTCAGTCTGCTGAGGGGGAATAGGCGTTGTCGTGCCCTCTTCACTGTGTTTGGAAAATAATTGTTTGTTGGTGATGAACTTGAAGCTCTCGATCCGCTCTACTACAGCCCCATTGATGTAAATCAGCTTATTTGTGTTGCTCATGTTAAGGGAGAGGTTATTGTCCTGGCACAACACGGCCAGGTCTCTGCCCTCCTCCCTATAGGCTGTCTCATCGTTGTCGGTGATCAGGCCTACCACCGCTGTGTTGTCAGCTAACTTAATGATGGTGTCGTGCTTGGCCACGCAGTCGTGGGTGAACAGGGAGTACAGGAGGGGACTAAGAATGCACCCCTAAGGAGCCCCCGTGTTTAGGATCAGCGTAGCACATGCATTGTTGCCTATCCTTACCACCTGGGGGTGGCCCATCAGGAAGTCCAGGATCTAGTTGTGGCGGGAGCTGTTTAGTCCCAACGTCCTTAAATTAGTGATGAGCTTTGTGGGTGCTATGGTGTTGAATGCTGAGCTGTAGTCAATTAACAGAATTCTCACATAGGTGTTCCTTTTGTCCAGGTAGAAAAGGGCAGTGTGGACGCAATTGAGATTGTGCCATCTGTGGATCTGTTGGGGCGGTATGCAAATTGTAGTGGGTCTAGGGTATCCGGGATGATGGTGTTGATGTGACTCATGACCAGCCTTTCAAGCACGTCATGCCTACAGATGTGAGTGCTATGGGGCGGTAGTCATTTAGGCAGGTTACCTTAGTGTTCTTGGGCACAGGGACTATAGTGGTCTGTTTGAAACACATAGGTATTACAGACTCGGTCAGAAAGAGGTTGAAAATGTCTGTGAAGACACATGCTTTGAGTACACGTCCTGGTAATCAGTCTGGCCTGTGGTCTTGTGAATGTTGATTTGTTTAAAGGTCTTACTCACATCGGCTATGGAGAGTGTAATCACACAGTCGTCTGAAACAGCTGGTGCTCTCGTGCATGATTCAGTGTTATTTGCCTTAAAGCGAGCATAAATTGCATATAGCCTGTCTGGTAGGCTTGTGTCACTGGGCAGCTCGCGGCTGGGTTTCCCATTGTATTTTTTTTAACTAAGCAAGTCAGTTAAAAACAAATTCGTATTTACAATGACGGCCTACCCAAACATAACTGGGCCAATTGTGCGCCGCCCTATGGGACTCCCAATCACGGCCATATGTGATACAATCTGGAATCGAACCAATATCTGTAGTGATGCCTCTAGCACTGATATGCAGTGCCTTAGACCGCTGCACCACTCGGGAGCCAACATATTCCAGTTTGTGCTAGCAGTCCTGTAGCTAAGCATCCGCATCGTCTGACCACTTCCGTATTGAGCGAGTCATTGGTACTTCCTGCTTTAGTTTTTGCTAGTACGCAGGAGTCAGTAGGATAGAATTATGGTCAGATTTGCCAAATGGATGGTGAGGGAGAGCTTTGTACGGGTCTCTGTGCGTGGAGTGAAGATGGTCTAGAGTTGTTTTTCCACTGGTTGCACATGTGACATGCTGCTAGAAATGAGGTAAAACGGATTTAAGATTTCCTGCATTAAAGTCCCCGGCCACTAGGAGCACTGCTTCTGGATGAGCATCTTCTTGTTTGCTTATGGCCTTATACAGCTCGCTGAGTGTGGTGTTAGTGCCAGCATCGGTTTTTGATAGTAAATGGACAGCTACGAAAAATATAGATGAAAACCCTCGTAGTAGATAGTGTGGTCTACAGCTTATCATGAAGTACTCTACCTCAGGTGAGCAAAACCTAGAGACTTCCTCAATATTAGAGACCACGCACCAGCTGTTAATGACAAATTGACACAGACCATCTTACCGGAGGTAACTGTCTTGCCGATGCATGGAAAACCCAGCCAACTCTATATTATCCATGTTGTCGTTTAGCCAACTCGGTGAAACACAAGATATTACAGTTTTTAATGTCCCGTTGGCAGGATAGTCTCGAACGGAGCTCATCCAGTTTATTCTCCAGTGATTGCACCTTGGCCAATAGGACGGATGGTAGAGCCGGGTTATCCACTCGCCAACTAATTTTCACAAGGCACCCGGATCTGCGGCCCCTGTATCTCCATCTCCTCTTCATGCGAATGACGGGGATTTGGGCCTGGTCCGGGAGCAGCAGTATATCCTTTGCGTAATCGCTGTTCTGATATCCAGAAGCTCTTTTCGGTCATAAGAGACGGTAGCAGAAATATTATGTACAAAAATAAGTTACAAGCAACGTGAAAAAACACACAAAAGAGCACAATTGGTTAGGAGCCCGTGAAACAGCAGCCATCCCCTCCGCCTCCATTGTGTGGCATGGTTGACCCTAGAGATGTGCATTTCTCCTGCCCAACCAGTTGTGGCATTCTCCTCTGAAATACTGGGGCACATAGAAAAAAGGGCATTGGATGAATTGTGCTTGGTTGATTGGTTGACAGTAGGTTGGGGCGGGAGGTCCTGTATAAACACAAACTCACTTCCTTGACAACTTCCTTCACAACTGCTCTGCTGTCAACCAATCATGTTAATGCGGAGCTATACAGAGCCCTCTGCATTGTTAAAGAATTTGAGAGCACGTGGCAATGCCGTACAGAGCTTGATTTGGTGTCTGCATGCCTCTGGAGACTCTGCAATTGCGTCACACCCTCTATACAAAGCCTCTGACCACATTTTCCGATCAAGCATAAATTGGCTTTAAGTCATAAATTGGCTCTAATTCAATAGAATTAGAAGTAATTTCACCTTTGATTATCAGGAAGGCAGCGTCACACTATTTTATTCCTCTGAGAATGCTAGCCACTTGAGAGCTTCCTATTTGTGCTGAATATACTTTTATTTATGTAAATAAAAAGTTATCTCAAGAACAAACAGCTTTAGAGAGCGAACGGTGGCGGAACTCCTTTTTACTGGAAATAGAAGCAGGTTTATTAGAAGAGGGGACATCTGTCACCATCTGCTACTACAAAGAGACCACTAGTGATGTCCTCCTGATGATGCAGTGGGGTATGGGTCACAAACTGACCTCACCAGGATGTGACAGGGGCTCCTGGTGACATCATCAGGGGGTGATGGGGCTTCTGCCGACCTCACCAGTCTGTGACGGGGGCTCCTGGTGACATCATCAGGGGGTGATGGGGCTTCTGCTGACCTCACCAGTCTGTGACGGGGGCTCCTGGTGACATCATCAGGGGGTGATGGGGATTCTGCTGACCTCACCAGTCTGTGACATCATCAGGGGGTGATGGGGATTCTGCTGACCTCACCAGTCTGTGACGGGGGCTCCTGGTGACATCATCGGGGGGTGATGGGGATTCTGCTGACCTCACCAGTCTGTGACGGGGGCTCCTGGTGACATCATCGGGGGGTGATGGGGATTCTGCTGACCTCACCAGTCTGTGACGGGCTGTTTGGTTACAGTAGGGAGGGAGAAAAGACACACAAGTATCTACCCACTCCAACAACCAGCTGACCTAGGGACCTCCAGGGTATAGTCCCTAGATGTTGAAGTGATCTGAAGGACTAGAGTACTATATGTATCCAAGGGTAGTGCTCTGCTCTGGATGGGTTTTCTGTTTACTGTTCTAGAACAGACTGAGTTTGTACTGTAGCTTAAAGGAGATTAATGATGTCGGTTGGAGCCGTGACAATGTCGATGGAGATGTCCACACACTGTTGATGTTTGTACTATAACCAGACAGAAAAGACAGTCAATACTAACTATGTCCACTGATATGACCTCAAATGTAAGTTAAGCCCAGTATTCCACAGTGCATCACCACAGAGAGAGAGTGTGTTAGAGAGAGTTAGAGGGAGGGAGAGATAGAGAGAGGGAGGGAGGTAGAGGGAGAGAGAGTCCAGTCCCCACTCAGGTCCTCTCAGACAGGTGGGCATATACAGTAGTAGAACTCTGCTTTAATCAGTTCTATCCCATCAACCCCTGCTCTCGCTCTCCTCCTGCTCTATTCTGCTCCAGCACCGCACTCCACTCAGCCGCCTTGTCGATATCTTATAATGTACAAATTTGATAGCCAATTCAGAGCAAGGTCTCTCCCTCAGCATACTAAATGAAGCTGCAGGTCCAGTGGGATGGTAGAACTGAACTTGTCCAAAATGAGTAAAGAGCTCAAAACAGAGAGAAAGTGGCCGAATGTAGTGAGTTCATCCACCCAGAATAGAGCTGAATGTAGGGAGCTCATCCACCCAGCATAGAGCTGAATGTAGTGAGTTCATCCACCCAGAATAGAGCTGAATGTAGGGAGCTCATCCACCCAGCATAGAGCTGAATGTAGTGAGTTCATCCACCCAGCATAGAGCTGAATGTAGTGAACTCATCCACCCAGCATAGAGCTGAATGTAGTGAGCTCATCCACCCAGCATAGAGCTGAATGTAGTGAGTTCATCCACCCAGCATAGAGCTGAATGTAGTGAGCTCATCCACCCAGCATAGAGCTGAATGTAGTGAGTTCATCCACCCAGAATAGAGCTGAATGTAGTGAGTTCATCCACCCAGCGTAGAGCTGAATTTAGTGAGTTCATCCACCCAGCGCAGAGCTAAGCTCCGGTGATCCCCTTGAAGCTGACGTAAATTATTAATTAAGAGTCAAACGCCTTGTTTCTTGTGAAATTACCTTTCCCTCCCCCGGCCCTCCCGTCCACGCTAGCCAGTGGAATAATTGGTTATAAGGGCACAGCCGCTCTCCGATTTTAATCATGTAACAGAAGGAGAATATTCCTACAGTGAACGCATTAGGTCTGGAGTTTGGTGGGAGGGAAAACCCCCCACAAAGCGTCAGTGAACACTCTGGAAATATGAGCAGGCGCTTGAGCCTGTAATTAAAAATGTATGTCATATTAGAGATGAAGATTTCAACTCAACAGCCAGAGGAAAATTGAGAGCTTATTGAAGCCATCTGCTGCCCAGGAGAAGGATGTGCTGCAATAACACCTGCTCTGTGTCTCTATATGATCAAATACCATATACACCGTCTCTATACATGTGGATATTGATGAGAAGACAAATCTGAATAGGTAACTCTCTATTTTCAGTAGCAGTATTTGTCTAGTTGACACCATGGCCTCTCATCACCACCTGAGCACTGTGACAGAACAGAGATTTGAGCTAACTTTCTCCATAATCTCTGTTCTGGCTTTTAGCAACTGTGTGCCGTGACGCCAGGGGAACGGGAGGGTAAAATGGTGTAACTGTCACTTTAATAGTCTGAACATTTCCTGTGGAGCTGGTGGGCTCTTGTTGATCATTTCCTCCCTCTCATCCTCTCCCGTTCCTCTACCCCCTGCGGCGAGAGAGGCCCCAGGCCTGTACTCACTAACGCTTAATGCGTCACAATTACCACAGTGATGGAGCCTGCAGACCCCCCACATTCCCTCCAACCATTTCACTGACTCACACATGATAGACAGACAACAAAATCACCCCCCGCCAACAACCCTAGACTCTGACCTGATTGCGCCTTCGCCCTCATTTCAGCTTTGTGTAGTTCAGATTGGCCGATAAGCACTCTTTATGAAGCTTCATAAGTACTTTGAAACCTAACACCAACAGTGTTCCTCGGATTACAACTCAGCTGCTGTTAAACAGGTCTATTCATCTTCTTCAAACTGCTGTGCCATGCTATGTCAGTCTTATACAGCACTATTCAGCCTCATAGCATGTGTTTCCATCTTTCACTTCAGACATCCGTCAACATAAGCAGGCCAGTGTATAACCTTCAGCACGGTGACTCACTCTACACAAGCGTTCCTTCAAGCCGTTAACCATCTGCTCTAAAGCGAGAGGGATCTCATCCTCATTGTTTTATTACCCCAGTAATCATCCATGAAGCCCGTTCTAACATGTCTCCCACACTGACGCTGTGCACTTCAACCGTTTGTTCTACAGCAGCACTCTCTCTTCCCTAACCTCTAACACACACGTCCTGTCTCACTCCGAATGCTCTGTTTACATATTCAGCTCCTTAAACGAACACATCTCATGCAAGTTATGGCTCAGTGAGATTGTATTATAGAGGGGACAATGTGTTTGTTGTTCAGCTCTTCTCCTTGCCGTCACTGCCTGTCTGAGTCACTGAATCACTGAGTGTCTGGGAAATGAGCTCAATGTAAACACAAGAGTGTCATAAAGATTCATACAGTGGCACATTCCACACAACCCTGGAGGGCACTGTGATGGCCACCACTGAGACTCTGCAGTGCCACCTAGGGAGACTGGCAGACAGGCAGCGTGCTGCTCTTTGCCCACCAGACACCGTCCCATGAAGGGAGAGGAGTTAAACCCAAAGTGGCACATCATTCAGGGACAAGGGGGAATAGTGTATTTGCAATCACAGTCATAGCGCCTGGCACGCACTTTCAGGCAAGAGAAGGCTTCTGAATAGATTCAAATCAATATGTCTTCTGCTCCATGTATTTTATTCATTATTAAAGAAGCCAAGGAGGGATTCTCAGGGACGCTATGAGAAATGTTAAATAATATCACATTTTAGCCAACAGGGTTCCTTGTCAGGCTGATGTGCTTGTGTCTGAATGAGGGTCAGCTCTCTGTGGGAAACATGGGAGACAGTGTTCACTGTGGCTCAGCCCAGGTAAACAGACCAGGGGTGTGTAGTGTTTACTGTGGCCCAGCCCAGGTATACAGACCAGGGGTGTGTAGTGTTTACTGTGGCCCAGCCCAGGTATACAGACCAGGGGTGTGTAGTGTTGACTGCCCAGCCCAGGTACCCAGACCAGGGGTGTGTAGTGTTGACTGTACCCAGCCCAGGTACCCAGACCAGGGGTGTGTAGTGTTGACTGTACCCAGCCCAGGTAACTCAAACAGCCGTAGAGGGACCAGACAGGAAGGCTGATGTCTGGGGACTCCTCATCTCCTCCAGAGTCTGAGTCCATAGCTAGACCATAACACAACAACATCAGTAGGGAATCCTCTACAGACTGCTGCAATGCAATGCAAGTTGTTACGAAAGGAAATACATGTTTTAGAGCGACAGAAAATCAATATTACAAGACTGTCTGAAATGCAAGAGAACAAATCTGAGTGAGCCTGTAGAAATCTGTATAAAATGGAGTAAGAATGAGTAAAACGTAATAATCCTGACTAAGCCGGTATAAGGAAGCCCTGACACTCTAAACAGTGGATGGATCAGAGCACAGACTGAGCAGCATGCATTATGAATCACTGTATAACAGTGGGATCACTGAGAAAAACCCTGCTCTATCTGGCAGAGAGAGAGAGAGAGAGACAGAGAGAGAGAGAGAAAGAGAGAGAGAGAGAGCATGCACACAAATACCCCCCCCCCCCCCCCCCCCCCCCCACACACACACACACACACTTATGCCTCGCTAATAGGGTACTGTCCCACACACATTCCGGCAACCATCCATTGCATAATGACACTAACACAAACAGAGGAACGGCGACACAAACAGACTCCTATCCTCTCCACGGTTAGATCAAAAGGACAGAAGATCACTCCAGGCTCCCACAGCCGACAGTGCCTACCTGTTAATAGATCATTACCATCTAATAATTACTCATTACAGTTTGCTCTCACACACACTCCACAAAGCCACGGCTGAGCCGAGCACGACTGTCTTATCTCTCTCTATCCTTTCTCTTGTGTGTGTGCCAAAACAGATTTTTTAATTAAAACATAAAAAACCTTAATTGCACATCAAGGTTTATTCGCCTGCCCTCCTCCAACCCCACACTGAAGGCACCGAAGCAATAATTGTTTCTCCACTCAGGCCTGCACTATGGGGCTTAAATCTCTACCTTCATCCCCCCAGGCCTCTCAAGTAGCTGAAGGTATAGGAGTCGATTTCTATTTCATCTGCTGCTTGGGGAGCAATATAGCTTCTCTGAAAACCAGACGTTAAGGTATATCTGTTCTCAACCTGAATAGACACCAGAATGTAACAGCAGCAACATATACACCTGCATACTCAAACATTCATTTATAAGAGTACAACATTGATAGAATGTCACAGTTGATATCTATAGCACCAGGAGCTAAATTAAGTATCGATTACATCTTTCATTCCTTTTCTGTCCTTGTTTCTTTACTCCCTTGATAATAACTCCCCTTTCCTCTTTTTCTCCTCTTTTCTCTCTCTCTCTTTCTCACTTTCCTTTCACCCCTTTTCTCTCTCACACACCCTCTCCCCCTCCCTCTCTCCCACTCTCTTGCTCTCTCAAACACACACTCTCCCCCTCTCTAACATTCAACCTCTTTTTCTCATTCTCTCTCTCCCTATCCCTCTTTATCTCCAGCTGGCCCTGGGTCAAGAAGATGACTCTCCAAGCCCCAAGAGCTCCTCAGCAGACGGGTCGTCCTCTAAGATGGTGGGTCTCCTGGGGAGTCAGACTCCCCTTTCCCCCCTGAGTCGCTGGATGCTCCAGAGTAAAAGTCGGGCAGCCAATGCCACCTCCCTGGAGCTGCCCTACCGCTCACCCATACCCTTCTCCAAGCAGGAGTTCTGGGAGATGCTGGGTAGTGACCTGATGAAGCCAGACACCTCCTCTTCCTCCCGCGTCAAACGCCGGCCCATCGTCAAGACGGGCAAGTTCAAGAAGATGTTTGGCTGGGGAGACTTTTACTCTAATATCAAGACTGTGCGCCTCAACCTGCTGATTACCGGCAAGATCGTAGACCATGGCAACGGAACGTTCAGCGTCTACTTCCGCCACAACTCCACGGGCCAGGGCAACATCTCAGTCAGCCTGGTGCCGCCGGTCAAGGCGGTGGAGTTTGACCTAGAGCGCCAGAGCGTGGTCTACCCCAAGGACTCTAAGATCTTCAACTGCCGCGTGGACTATGAGAAGGTGGACCGCAGCAAGCGCACGTCGCTGTGCAACTACGACCCGTCCAAGACCTGCTTCCAGGAGCAGACACAGAGCCATGTCTCCTGGATCTGTTCCAAGCCCTTCAAGGTCATCTGTATCTACATCTCCTTCTACAGTACAGACTACCGCCTGGTCCAGAAGGTCTGCCCGGACTACAACTACCACAACGAGATGCCCTACCTGCCCTCGGGCTAGAGGGGGACACACAGGAGGGGGAGAGGAGGGACGAGGGGAGGAGTGACTCTGTAGGGTGAGGGGCCACCAGATTGAGCTGGATTCAACTTTTTATGTAATTTGCTGCAACGCCTCACCAGACAACCCCTCGCTGTAGCCAGACTACTGTACCCTGTAAAAACGTATATATGCAAAACATACAGTATGCACAGTGAGGCATTGATATTTAGAGTGCTGTAATGAAGCATTCATCGACAGAAACAGTAGTAACTAGCACGCCCAACATCATCACACACGTTTACCTCAACTCAAACCTCTAATTTCGCTACCTACTTTGCTAAATACAGAAAACACCTACAAACATCTATGAATGTTTTCGTGAACTACTGCACATTGTCATTCAGGCGAGGTAGCACTCTACTTTCAAAAGGGCATCTTCCATTTGTTTCTGTATGGACCTATGTCCCAATCTTTCCCAATGCTCCCATATCCCACCCCTCTTTCTCCCCACCCCTATGTCATCCCGATAGGCTATCCCACCCCTCTCTCTCCCCACCCCTATGTCATCCCGATAGGCTATCCCACCCCTCTCTCTCCCCACCCCTATGTCATCCCGATAGGCTATCCCACCCCTCTCTCTCCCCACCCCTATGTCATCCCGATAGGCTATCCCACCCCTCTCTCTCCCCACCCCTATGTCATCCCGATAGGCTATCCCACCCCTCTCTCTCCCCACCCCTATGTCATCCCGATAGGCTATCCCACCCCTCTATCTCCCCACCCCTATGTCATCCCGATAGGCTATCCCACCCCTCTCTCTCCCCACCCCTATGTCATCCCGATAGGCTATCCCACCCCTTTCTCTCCCCACCCCTATGTCATCCCGATAGGCTATCCCACCCCTCTCTCTCCCCACCCCTATGTCATCCCGATAGGCTATCCCACCCCTCTCTCTCCCCACCCCTATGTCATCCCGATAGGCTATCCCACCCCTCTCTCTCCCCACCCCTATGTCATCCCGATAGGCTATCCCACCCCTTTCTCTCCCCACCACTATGTCATCCCGATAGGCTATCCCACCCCTCTATGACATAGAAAATATAGATTGAGAAAGAAAGAAAGAATGAAAGAGGGAGAGAGAGAAAGAGAGAAAGAGAGAGAGAGAGAGAGAGAGAGAGAGAGAGAGAGAGAGGAGAGAGAAAGAGAGAGAGAAAGAGAACAAAAGTGGGAGAGGGAGAGGGGGAGAAATGAGAGATTCAGAGAGCTCTTTTAATTAAAGTGGAGGAGATGTAGAGAATTCAGCTCCTTCTATTGTCCCCTCTGTATGAAAAAGATTACATTTTGTTGCAGTCAGGATTCCTGATTTCAAGCTTTGATAACTTTGGCTGTGTGTGGTTGATTTCTCTTTCCTGACAAATGCTGTGTGTTCACCAAAGTCTGATCGTTATCTGGAATACATTAAAATAAAACTAATTAAGGCTTCACCGAGAGAGTGCGAAATGTATTCCTGGAAATCAAGTTAGGATTATTAGGATGCGAGCAAGGAGCACAGCGAGGGGTATAGTGGATAGTTGTGTTATGGCTCCCTGGCCCAGCAGCTTAGCCCTCAGTTAACTGCTATCTCATCAAGATGAATAGCCACTGGCTGGCTGAACTCATGTCCATTTCACAAACAACAACACTAGACAAAATACTGTATATATCTAATTTAGGGACAACTGATTCTGTACTGACAATATGGGCTGTTTGGAAATGAACTCATAGCACATATACGTGATGATTTCCTGACTATGTATTTTCCAATGGTAGGTGTCATACTTTGAACACTGAATGCATAAGATATGGTATTACTAATGTATTTGTAAAAAGGAAAAACCTCATTGTAACAGAAGTGATTGAACCCCATGGCCTTTGGCACTGCTGTGCTCTGATTGGTCTGGAGAAAGCTTAGTGTGGTTTCTGTAGCACTGAGGCCTTGGAGGCCAGTGTGTGACTTGGATCAGGAACCACTCACTATAAAGTCCTCCTCCTGCGGGGGGTACGGGAGCATCACGTCAGGTAGAGATGGAGCAATTTGACTGTATAGGTGGAATAGAAGAGAGAGACAGAATAAAAGAGAGAAAGGCTCACTCACAAGGCTATATATAGGAAGTACTGTAAGTGAGATCTGAACATCAAAGTGTCTGTGTGTTTAATTTACTGTTAAAGAGGCGGGTAGCTTCCGTCTTTATGAGGCCATAACCACAACATCTCTGTTAGGCTGCTGCCGTTGCTGCTTCTCTCAGACTGCCTCTCTGCTGCCTCTCTCAGACTGCCTCTCTCTGCTGCCTCTCTTAGACTGCCTCTCTCAGACTGCCTCTCTCTGCTGCAGTTGCTGCCTCTCTTAGACTGCCTCTCTGCTGCCTCTCTCAGACTGCCTCTCTCTGCTGCCTCTCTTAGACTGCCTCTCTCAGACTGCCTCTCTCTGCTGCCGTTGCTGCCTCTCTGATGCCTCTCTCAGACTGCCTCTCTGCTGCCGTTTCTGCAGTTGCTGCCTCTCTTAGACTGCCTCTCTGCTGCCTCTCTTAGACTGCCTCTCTGCGGCCTCTCTCTGACCGCCTGTCTCTGCTGCCTCTCTCTGACCACCTGTCTCTGCTGCCTCCCTCTGACCGCCTGTCTCTACTGCTACTTGAACAGCCCTGCAGGGTCCAGTAGGGAACATTAACCACTAACATCACAAATACTAAATTATCTTTTAAGATATTACTGTTTATTCAGACACATAAACCCCAATCTGCACTTCAGACCCCTGATGCTTACTGTTGATTTGTTTTTCCTCTGAGCAAATGTTTTACTTGAAAAGACAATATGCAGTGGTTTGGCTGCGGTGGTTCTCCCTTGTTGAGATGATGTTTGTAAAATAGATCTGTCTGGTTTAATCACTTGTGTCACAGTCAATCCTCATAGTCACACCTGCTGTGTTTAAATGCACACTAATAATCTGGAATTAGTCGGAATTCAATGAGTCTGAATTTAAAAAGTAAACACCCGTATTGGACAAGAAGAGTCCAGTAATCTGAATGAGCTAATTTCAAGTGAAATTAGTGTACAATACTCCTTTCCTAAACAATTTGTTTGGGATTTATTAAGTCAGTATTTGGCATGTAAACATTACATTCAGATTACTGTTGTTTGCATGACAGCTTTCTGGTGAATATTTGCAATTGTTAAGAGGCTGTTTTGGACCTCTTAGGAACAAATTAAACATGAAAGGAAGCGATTGAAGACAAAAAATGATGTAATGCTCTGCATTAGTTGTTAGTGATTGCTACCTTTTGGGAAAATGTGCCCCATGCAACCATCAATGGAATATCATTATACAGTAGTAAGCATGCAAACAGTCTAGACAGTATTCAGAACATATTGGAGTCCAAGTGCACTTTATTTGTTTGTTTATTGGGATCCCCATTAGCTTTTGCAGAAGCAGCAGCTACTCTTCCTGGGGTCCACAGAGTTCATCTGAATACCCAGATACTCCAACAGAATTGTGCATGTAAGCATAGTACCTTCCCTGTCTCACAGTAAACTGATGCAAGTAGTGCCTGGCAAGACCCTGTCCCTCTCCCTCTCAGAGTTGGCATGCAGGGAAGTATAGCCTCATGTCGCAGTTTGTAATGTTGGGGTTTACCAACTAGTGTGTGGAAGTCTGCCATTGGCCTAAACTCATCCCACTCCTCTTCCTACTCCTCTTCTTACTCCTCTTCCTACTCCTCTTCCCACTCCTCTTCCCACTCCTCTTCCCACTCCTGTTCTTACTCCTGTTCTTACTCCTCTTCCTACTCCTCTTCATACTCCTCTTCATACTCCTCTTCTTACTCCTCTTCTTACTCCTCTCTGCCCATCTGGGCTCTCTTTCCCCCTACCCACAACATGCCTATCCTCTCTGTGTCTCTCCTCTCACTGTGACCTGGCCAGCTCCCCTAACCTCTCTGTGTCTCTCCTCTCACTGTGACCTAGCCAGCTCCCCTAACCTCTCTGTGTCTCTCCTCTCACTGTGACCTGGCCAGCTCCCCTAACCTCTCTGTGTCTCTCCTCTCACTGTGACCTGGCCAGCTCCCCTAACCTCTCTGTGTCTCTCCTCTCACTGTGACCTAGCCAGCTCCCCTAACCTATCTGTGTCTCTCCTCTCAATGTGACCTGGCCAGCTCCCCTAACCTCTCTGCTCCCATGTTCCTGTGTCGGGGCTACCTCCCCTGCCCTGGCGCTGAACTCCACTGTGGGCAGGTCCTCATCCATCTCTCTTTCTCTCCCTCTATCCCCGCCCGCCAGAGTCCAGCTCGGAGCTCAACTG
Source organism: Oncorhynchus clarkii lewisi (assembly GCF_045791955.1). Classification (NCBI taxonomy): domain Eukaryota; kingdom Metazoa; phylum Chordata; class Actinopteri; order Salmoniformes; family Salmonidae; genus Oncorhynchus; species Oncorhynchus clarkii. Next base: position 51,468,884 of record NC_092159.1, on the reverse strand, counting down.
GCTAATCTCTCGGCTTAACAGTGAGGCCAACTGAACCCTCACAGTGAGAACACACACATGCCGACGCAAACACACACACATCGCAGTGCTACAGAGACATGAACCCCCACCCCCCACCCCTACTTTCCAAGTATTTTACCTCAGCCTCCTTCCAATCTGTCAGATTAAAGACAAGAAGACTTCCTGGAAAGCAGGTTTAGGCCTAGAGGTGTGCCAACCTGCCTAACCTATTGACGCCCCACTCATCTCCATCCCTCCACCAGCCCTGTAGCAGAGCATCTGGATAAGACATCTGGACACACCTTTCAGAGGAGATATGGAGTAAAACGCCTTGAGGTGGAGCCCCACCCCCTCCTGACAACTACAAAACTAACAGAGATACTGCTGGACTGTTATGACTCCTGGGTCACATGTACCGACTCTCTACCTTCCTCAGTCCCTCGCTCCAATCCTCACCCCATCCTCGCAAATTAACAGCAATATATCACTGAGACTCCACCGTGCTCCTCTATGGCTGCTCAAACAGAGGGTGCTGCTGGTTGGAAGAAGAGATAATGTTGCTGTAGGATGGCCAGTGTTGTTATGGTGACAGTCTTATTGTTGTCCAATGGAGTGCCAACAGACTTGTGGACAGTTGGCCTTCCATAGGCCACAGGGCAATGCTTGTCCTCTCAGCACACAATAGAAACAGAACTGACCATCAGATATATATATATATATATATATATATATACATATACAAACTACAAGTTCTCCGACCTAAATAAAGTTGTATTTAATGTGGGTCATGCTGTGGAGTTGTCTGTTTTATCTTTTCACATTCTTTTGTTTCAGTGTCATGTTGATGATATAGCGTAAGGATGATATGATGGCATTAATTGTGGTTTCCGACATTCAAAAAATCAATGAAGTACACTCAAGAGCTTATCACTTCAATTGTAGAGAAACAGGCTCCAGCCTTATATCTTGTTTCGCTTGACAAATTCACTGGGAGCCAGAAAGTGTCAATGTCATTTAAATCTTTATTTTGTCTCATTTGCATATGCTCATATTGTGCGCCAACGGCAAAGAAAAGATGTGACAATGTGTGCTAATGGCCCTTACAGGGACACGAAGAGAGAGAGGAAGAGGAAAGAGAAATAACAAACTAGAGAAAAGTGGGTAATGTTTCAACTAGGATGATGCATGCAACTCCTTTAATGAGCCTCTCCTTTCTTTCTTTCTTTCTTTGTGACTTTTCTCTCTCCTTCATTTGGGGAATGGAATTGACATTAAATCCGTTGGGCTTCTTAATTAAATCCCAGACAACTGTTAACGAGGAGATGAGTTCAAACATTCAGCTCACTACATCCCTTTAAACAAGATCGATTACGGCATGGCTGGCGGCGAAGCCCCTCTCCTCCATCTCCTCATCCCTCTGCCAACGCCCCCTTGTTTCCATAAAAGCGCCGCCTGCCTCAGGATAACCTTGCTGGAGATGATGAAAGAAAAGGGAAAAAGTCAACAAGATAGAAGAATAGAAATCTCATTTGGAAGCCAGGGTTCTGGTGAATGTGAAATCTATATAACAGCAATGTCGTGGTTGACGCACAGGGAGAGAGGAAGCTGGTAGTGGTGGAGAATAGAGTTTACATGGAACAGTCTAAAGGGAGAGAAACAACGGACACCAGTGTTGTCGTACTGGCACAGACTGAGGCGTTTTGGCTCTCTGGGAAGAGAAAACAATTTGTGAGTGCGAGCATCTGGTTGGAGAAGTGGCGTTTCAGCAGGAGTAATAGGGAACAGGACCATAGTCAATTGAGAAAATAACTAGTGATGGCATGAGAAGGTGGGAGGAGGCGTGAAAAGCTAAAAGTGATAAATAGACATTCACACGAGTAACCTTGAGCTATGGAAAAGTGTATCCGAAGAGCAAGACAAGACTTGAAGAGCGAATGAGAGAGAGAAACAGAGAGAAACAGAGAAAGGGAGAGAGCGAGAGAGAGATTATTTGCAGGGCATGCGTACTATAAGTCGCCCACCTCCTAGTTATACCCAACATGCCCTCTATACGCGTAATATTACCAGCTAATCACTGATGGCCCATTATTGTCTGAGTCAACAACAGAATACTGTACCTCACCTCCCTGGGAACATGGCCTCAATCGTAGTACCCCAAATGTAGTATCTCAATTTGTAACATCATCCCTCCATAGAGGTATCTGTTACCCAACAATACTAAATCTATCACAGGTTCCTTTATCTACAGGTTCTATATCCCATTCACTTTACTAATACCAATATCAAGACTATCCTTTCTATAATCAGCTGCTGTATTGGTGAGCTGTGACACTATTTGTCCCTAGGATCTTTTTCCACACACCAGGCACGGTAACTTGGCTGCTAAGACCACCAGTCTTATGTAAGTTGATTAGGCTACAGTTACCTGGGTACCAACCCTGTTCAGAAGATGGTAATTCCAGGAAATTACCTTTAAAACTGCTAAATGTTCTGTCTGCCCCATGGCACAATGAGTTTTAAAACTGCAACATTTTTTTCTCCGCCCGTGGAAAAATGCTCAGAATTGCAGAAAATGTACTTTAAAATGTCTTAACATTGAACCACTAGGTGGGGCCCCCCCAAACCAAATCTCGCTGAGGCCTCCCAAAAAGCTAGGACCGGCCCTGCACACGAATGCTCGAAGTGGTTTCATGTTCCAGCATTCTAATGGTCTCTCTGGACTGCTATTCCAATCATGCAGAGCAGTGGGTGTGTGGGGCCTGGGGGTTATTAGCCCAGTGTGTTAGATTAGAGGCCCTCAGAGCTGGTTCATATGTGGGAGGGAAGAACAAACAGAGGCCAAGATAGCCAGCCTGATTCTGTGCCTGAGCCTGCGTGATCCCTCAGCTCTGTATCCATGCCCCTGATGGAACACTAACTGGGCCTTATGCACTATTCACCACTTACACAGGCAGTGACAGAGGCTGGGAGAGAGTCCAGGCCAGAAGGACACTGAGGGAGAGAGGGATGGAAATACATTGTGTTGAAAGAGGGGTGACAATAAGGTACAAAACATTAGGAACACCTGCTCTTTCCATGACAGACTGGCCAGGTGAATGCTATGATCCCTTGTTTTTATTTTTTACCCCCTTTTCTCCCCAATTGTTAGAAGTTACTATCTTGTCTCATTGTTAAAACTCCCGTACGGGCTCAGGAGAGACGAAGGTCGAAAGCCATGCGTCCTCCGAAACACAACCCAACCATTCAGAGGGTATATGAGCATATGCCTTTGAATGGGGTAGGGTGGTATGTGGTGGTCTGCTTTCGAGACTTTGTAGAGTCCATGCCCTGACGAATTAAGGAAGGTGCTCTTAATGTTTTGTATTTTATTTATTAACTTTTTTATTTTATTTATTAACTTCTATTTAATCAGGGGAGCCCAATTGAGACCAGGGTCTCATTTCCAATGCTGCCCTGAGACCACAAAGCAAATGGAAAATTTCAGATATGGAAAGATAAAGAAAAACTCTAACTGTATGTGTGCGTGCCTGCGTGTGTGAGTATGTGACGCAGTGAGAGATTGTTGGAAAGGAACAGGAACAGCCCGGGGGATACAGTGGAGTCAAACTGAATCAACTAATTAGATTAGAATCATTTCACAATAGCGTCAGACACTGTAAATCATTATTTTAGCCTATTAGTCTTGGAAGAGAAAAACAAAGCCTTTAGTATAGAAACATGAACTACCATCAACAATATAGTGAAACTACAATCAGTTGTCACATACTAGGCAAATCACTAGTTTCATAATCCTGCTACATTTCAACTGACCTTGTAGATGCAGTTTCAAATAATTGCTGTCCATGGTGCTGAAATCTCTGATTGCTGCTATTTGCTTAATGTTTCCATTGGACATTTCACATCACTCAGTCCTCTGGGATGCAGTTGGCTTTCTGTTCTAGTCATGGACATGTCACAGCAAATCTAAAGGTCCTCAAACCTATTTTGACCATGACCACAATGATCAATAAATACATCATGTTACTGTGCCAACAATATGAGCCCACTCCAGTGTGTCTCAATAGGGTCAATTGTTCATCTGTGCACAACAAAGAGAGATATGTGTCCATCACAGTGTTGACATTAAGGATAATATCTGTCAGCGTTAGCCAATAAGACAGTGTTATCTGTAGGTTATGAGGAAGGCATCAGGTCTCTGATCTCTGGATCAGCCAACAAAGAGGACATTTCCACTTAACTAAGCGAAGCTGAGGAAAGGTGTGATTACAATTCAGTGGCAGGCCTTTAAATATCAGCCTGGGATGACAGTGGTGCCCTTTGGCAAGGTAATTATTCACTCTGCTGAAAGACCATCAGGTGTGTGTGTGTGTGAATGTGTGAGGGGTGGGTCTGAGTTTGAGCCTTTAGTTTTGAGCCGGTGTGTTTGAGAAATACAAGTAACAGCATCTGTTCTTTCAGTCTAGATGTGAGAAGTGTTTGTAATCTAACTCAGTAATGCAGACAGACGCTAAGGGGCTTTAATAGGCTGATACATGTGAGATAAGGACATTAGACAGACATAGAGAGAAAGAGAAAGGGAGAGAGAGAGAGAGAGAGAGAGAGAGAGAGAGAAAGCGAGAGAGGGAGGGAGAGTAAAAAAAGGGAGATGAAGCGAGAGGGAGGGAGAGAGCATGAGAAAAAGAGAGATCAAGCAAGAGACAGAGAGGGAGGAGAGAGAGAGGGAGGGAGAGACATGAACTGGTAAAGGTTAGCTTTCTACCACTCCATCACTGTCTCAGCCTCTCCAGACCCCCATCTCTCTTTCCATCTTTTTTTCTATTTTACCTCCAAGCGAACAACATTTGATATGATCTACTGAGGAGGTCCTCTCACACCGAGTTGAGACCCAGACTGCAGCCCCAAGGCCTGATGGGATGAGACTCTTATTGAGAAGCTGTCCTTCAAAAACTGCAGCTTGACAAAAAAAACACAAAAAAATCCTCCTTCTTCTTGTCTTTCTGTATCTCCCTCTCCCACCTCTCCGGGTGTGTTTCTTCTGACAGTCTGCCTACTGTGGGGTTCTTGATAAGAGTCATGTGGGGAGTCAGGTGGTTGGGGATTGTATCTTTGGAGCTGATCATCCCCCCTTTTGTACCTCCCCTCCCTTCCTTCGCTGTGTGAGTGTTGGGCTCGGATCATTATCGGCAGCCCTGAATGGGATTCATCATGCGATGTGCAGAGTCAGCTGCAGTCAACGTGCAACACCCTTCGCCACTTCTCAATCAATCTTCATTTGCCTCTTTTCCTCACTTTTGTTCGGGGAGACAGATTTCTCTAGTGAGAAACTTTAGTTCCTTTAGTTTTCCACTCTTAGTAAACAGAATATAAAGTGTTACATTTTTGCCCAGGACAGATTCTAAAACATGAAAATAGGTTTCAAAAATAGTTTGAGTCTTGTGTCCTGCAGAAGGAACACTGATATCATCCATAGATATCACCCTACAGACAAGTCAGGAATATTACACGCTAATGAAACACCATATCCACAGAACCAGCTACAATTTAGGAGAGGACTTTTTGTTTTTGCAGCGCTACGACATTATTGGAATCCCTTAGATGTAAAGATGAGAAGTTTGGCCATGTTCCCTGTATAAAATGCCTGAATAAAAAGCTTGCTGACAAACTTGTCTCTTTTACTGCTGTGAATGGATTGCATTTTGTGCCTGGGTCATATCGTTTACAGCACAGTAAAAGAAGAACGCCAGAGAGAGGGAGATTGTTGCGGGGAAATCATTGGGAAGCCTATGTTACTGTGACATGGGAATTCATTTTTGAGTCCTTCATAGTTTACTTTAAAAAATAAAAAATAAACATTTTACCCCCTTTTCTCCCCAATTGTTAGTAATTACTATCTTGTCTCATCGCTACAACTCCCGTACGGGCTCTGGAGAGACAAAGGTCGAAAGCCATGCGTCCTCCGAAACACAGCGCGCATCCAACCCGGAAGCCAGCCGCACCAATGTGTGGGAGGAAACACCAAGCACTGCACCCGGCCCGCCACAGGAATCGCTGGTGTGCGATGAGACAAGGATATCCCTACCGGCCAAACCCTCCCTAACCCGGACGACGCTAGGCCAATTGTGCGTTGCCCCACGGACCTCCCGGTCGCGGCTGGCTGCGACAGAGCTTGGGCGCGAACTCAGAGTCTCTGGTGGCACAGCTAGCGCAGCGATGCAGTGCCCTAGACATGAATTACCTCTATATGTATGATTTGTGAAAGGAAACCTGCAGGTACCAAGGAGGTTGCAGTCAGATCTGGTAGGACTGAGGCCGCAACACCAACACTTGGCCTATGGGTTCATACTCTGACCCAGTGGTAATCAAACTTTTTCAGAGGGGAGACCATTTTTTATCACCAGAATTTCTGGGGCCCCCATTTTTTCCCCAATAATTTCTTGCGACCCAACTCCACACCAAAGCTAATGACACAACCTAAAAATCTGTAAATGTTCATGTTTACATCAACAAATAACCTTATCAAAATGAAAATAAAGCAATAAATACATTTACTCAATAACCTTTATCTTTCTCAAAAACGTTTGTATATGGTCCCATACAATAATCTATACTCTTTTTTTAAATTAAGAATGTGGGGCCCCCCCACTGCAGTGGGGTCATGACCCTGACTTTGAATACCACTTCTCTAAGCCTATTGTTGTGTACCATAACCCTTGTGAGCTACTGTCTGTAATCATAGCTAGTTCTAGAAAAGCTCAGGCCTACCTTCAAGCAGCTCATACCATGCCTCTAGCCAGCACCATGTAGCTCTTTGTTTCCCAATAAAAAGACACTCAAACAAAGACCGATGCTTCTATCCTTGTTAGATCTCGGTCCTGGCAGAAAGATGACTTTTGTCAGTGTCTATTTTCAGAGCGTTATGGTGTGCTGACACCCTGCTCATTTTCATGATAGATATCTCTGATCAGCAAACGTTTTACTGCTCATTACCCTGAGCATAACTTAAGACTTGTCTCCAGTCTCACAGACCTTACCTCTAACAATAACCATGGCGTTAGTCATGATTAACACTCTCATTCAAACCTTCATATGAATTGCTTATGTCTTCATACAATCTTCGGACGCCGTGACAGCCTCCTATCCTATAGCCCTAATACCGTCTACACTATCCTATTGCCCTAATACCATCTACACTATCCTATTGCCCTAATACCATCTACACTATCCTTTAGCCCTAATACCGTCTACACTATCCGATTGCCCTAATACCGTCTACACTATCCTATTGCCCTAATACCATCTACACTATCCTATAGCCCTAATACCGTCTACACTATCCTATTGCCCTAATACCGCCTACACTATCCTATAGCCCTAATACCGCCTACACTATCCTATTGCCCTAATACCATCTACACTATCCTTTAGCCCTAATACCGCCTACACTATCCTATTGCCCTAATACCGTCTACACTATCCTATAGGCCTAATACAGTCTACACTATCCTATTGCCCTAATACCATCTACACTATCCTATAGGCCTAATACCGCCTACACTATCCTATTGCCCTAATACCGTCTACACTATCCTATTGCCCTAATACCGTCTACACGATCCTATATCCCTAATACCGCCTACACTATCCTATTGCCCTAATACCGTCTACACGATCCTATTGCCCTAATACCATCTACACTATCCTATAGCCCTAATACCGCCTACACTATCCTATTGCCCTAATATCGTCTACACTATCCTATTGCCCTAATACCGTCTACACGATCCTATATCCCTAATACTGTCTACACTATCCTATAGCCCTAATACCGTCTACACAATCCTATTGCCCTAATACCGTATATACTATCCTATAGCCCTAATACTTTCTATACTATCCTATAGCCCTAATACTTTCTATACTATCCTATTGCCCTAATACCGTATATACTATCCTATTGCCCTAATACTGTCTATACTATCCTATAGCCCTAATACTTTCTATATACTATCATATAACCCTAATACCGTCTATACTATCCTATTGCCCTAATACCGTCTACACACTATCCTATTGCCCTAATACCGTCCACACACTATCCTATAGCCCTAACACCGTCTACATACTATCCTATAGCCCTATTACAGTCTACATACGATCCTATTACCCTAATACCGTCTACACACTATCCTATTGCCCTAATACCGTCTACACATTATCCTATATCCCTAATACCGTCTACACACTATCCTATTGCCCTAATGCCGTCTACACATTATTCTATTACCCTAATACCGTCTACACACTATCCTATTGCCCTAATACCATCTACACATTATCCTATATCCCTAATACCGTCTATATACTATCATTTAGCCCTCAACCCTCTCCATGCCCTTGACTATACCTTGGTGTTGAAGTCTTGATGCTGGCTATAAAATAATTCCATTGTGGATACTGAAAGACTGGGGACCTGGTGGTAGTTGGCCAGTTACAGTGTGTGCGTCTGTTCATTACCTTTAGCATTTTAGAATACTAGCATTTTGTATTGGGTTGTAGAGGTCGCATAGACCACAGGATTCCAATTCACTGTTGAACGCCAACAGAATTATTATGATTAATGGCTGAATGTGCAGCGTTGAGTTGACTTGATTCCTTTTTAGACCCAAAAAGCATTGGCTTAAATGTACCCCTCTGGAACGCAATGTTAAATTGGGAGATGGTCTGAATAGAGAGATACAGTAAAGAGCAACTAAAGAGAACAAGTTGCACAATAAAACACACATACAGTATGACTGCTCAAATGCACGCTCACACACACGTACACACAGCCAGTTCCAGCCACTCAAGCAAAGCCAATCCCTTCTCACAATGAGGGGATTTGGGACAGTATCAAACAAGCCAGCCAATTGGAATTATGAGCAGGGTCAATGCTTCACATAAGACACAGACTCCTCTGCCACTAAAATCACTCTCCCTACCTGGCCTTTGTCCTTGACCGCTTTTGACCTCTCCTCCGTGGGGATTGAGTTATTCGACCCTGTGGCCCGGTGGACATCACCCAGCAGCCATCACTTTACCACCTTACCTTCCTGCCACGGAGGAAATATGGCAGCTGGAACAGTGCTTATTGATGGAGCCTGTGGTGGTGGTGAAAGGGTTGGTATGGGGAGGCAACAAGGTGAGGGTGGGGAAGTGGATGTTTTATGAGGCCCTTAACATTTCGTTCCCCAGCATTTCAATCCGCGTGTCTATTAAAGATGGCTGCTCCTCCTACGCGTTCCCCATCCTTCACACCGCCAGAGAGCCACCCCACACTGACAGACAGCTCAATATGACAGAGAGAGAGAGAGAGAGAGAGAGGAGGATGGAGGGAGTGTACAGCAGTAATGGAGCAACCGAGACAGAGAGAGTAAGACAGATAGAGGTAGCCTACAATTACCCATGAAAACAAGGAAAGAATTTGCCAGAAGAACCAACAACATGGACAAACAGAGAGCTCCTCACAGAGCAGCATCATCACTTTACTCCCAACATGGCTCCTTTATAGCCAACAGTAGTGGTAAGTTAGGAGCAGTGAAACAAAGCTTCTGGTTGGAAAATGAAGTCAAACAAGCGGTAAATAAAAACAGACCCTGAGAAATAGATGAGGTCTCAGTTCCCCCAGGCAGTGTGTGTGTGTGTGTGTGTGTGTGTGTGTGTGTGTGTGTGTGTGTGTGTGTGTGTGTGTGTGTGTGTGTGTGTGTGTGTGTGTGTGTGTGGGCCAGACAGGGCTCCCGCTCTGTTCAGGCTCTGGTAATATGCTGGCCCCTCCAGGTCACTGCTATTAATTACAAAACGTACCCAGCTCTCCCTCCATTAATCTAAATTTAGAGGCAGTGTCCAGCGACCGCCTGCTCCTGCCACGATCGCTGGGTACAGAGAGAACAGAGCCCTGCTGCCTTCGGACCAATCACATACAGTATCCACTGCTCTCTGGCCAGTTTGAGCCAAGCCCTGGTAACTTCTGACCAGTCAGGGGCAAGGCTTCAACCTTCCATCCATTGAGAGCCAAGGTCAGCTGACTGCTGACCCACCACAGCCAAAAGCCTGCCCGATTCTGACCACTCAGAACAGAACACACACAGATAAACACATCTACTGCAGACCCCCATGCAATTAGCATTACGTTGATGAACAGCTGTTGTGGGTCTGCTCACCTTCCTGAGGCCTTTAATCATAATTAACAGCCGCACACATATGTGTAAGAACACAATCCCACACAACACCGGCCCAGCCCAGCTCTCACTGGCTACAGTACATGTGTAGGTCAGACAGCAGACAGGGGAGTCTGCTCCACAACACGTCACCAATAAGGAGAAGAGAGGGAGTGGAGAGAGAACGAGAGAGGGTAAACGAGACAGAGACAAAGAGAGATAGAGAGCAAGTCGCTGAGGGAGACAGAAAGAGGGAGAGAGAGAAAGGGAGCTAGAGAGAGAAAAAGGAGGGTATACCATGCTGCAACCTTGTGTCCCCGTGCCAGACTGTCCCTGCGCCGCCATGCCCACCTCCAGCAATTAATCATCTGATACTGAGCTTACTCAACCGACAACCAGCTCCCCCACATCCTCATTAACACTGGCGCAGGAGAGGAAGGAGAAGAGAGGAGAGGAAAAGGGAGATGTAACACAGTATGAAAAAAGAACGAAGCAAAAAGAGAGGGAAATAGCAGAGGTGATAAGAGAACAGAGGAGAGGACAGAAGAGGAAGAGAACATTTCAGAGGAGAGACGTGAAAGGAGGAGAGCAGAGAATACACAGACATTGCCTGGGATTGTAAAGGAAACATAAGGAGGAGCTGTGCCAGCCTCTGCAGAATACCATCTATCTCTCAGACTGGTGAGGCAGGCACCATGCTGGCACCAACGTTATTCTAACCCCCATACGGAGAGAGAAAGAGGCTGTGACAATGTGTGTGTGTGTGTGTGTGTGTGTGTGTGTGTGTGTGTGTGTGTGTGTGTGTGAGTGTGTGTGTGTGTGTGTGTTTGTTTGTTTGCACATCTGCAGTGCCTGCATTCTTGAGCAACACTTACATCACTGGTAAAGAACACCAGGAAACTTGATGTCCTCCTATTTTTTTGTCCCAGAGCCACACTAGTGTTGCCACGGCCACCTGCCAGCCAATTAGCAGAGCGGGCAGCAGCAGCAGCTGCCCAGGACAGGAGCAGGTGGAGGACCATGCCCAACATACCCACCGCCTGCTAATGCTAATCACTGTGCTCACTGCTGGGACCACTGGACTGGACTGAAGGGCGCAGGGAGCTAATAGTAGGACACTGCCTGGGTAAACCAGACCCTGGCCAACTTACAGTGTTCCACTTCTCCTATACTGCAAACCTCTGCTACTGTGCTGAACCACTAGGACAAGCCCACCTTACTTATCCTGTACCTGCATACCATGACCATCAGTGCATCTTTCTCCCTCTCCCGCTCTGCTCTGAAAAATTAGCTCCATCTACAGGGGTTGGGTGATGGAGAGAGGGGGCCGGGGGGGTTGGCAATCAGAGCTGAAATAGGCCCGCTCCTCTCCCACTCGTTAAACCTCTAGACCTTTTTTCACTTTCATGGATGGAGTAATATATTACTTTATTTACGAGGACAGAGCCTGACAGATTTAATATTTTCATTCAGTTTTATGGCCTGAACATGGGGCGCACCACTCTCTTTATGGGTCCTGCTCCGCCACCACACAGACACAGCCACCGGATCGGTCGGGTCCGCTAGGCCGGGACAGGAGGGCAGGGCCTTACAGACATAACCATCCCTCATGTCACGCTACCAAAAACACAGAGCATCTGTACCTCTGTGTCCCAGAGCCCCCCCTCCTGACCACCTCCTCCTCCCTTTCTCCCTATAACTCCTGAGAGGAGACGTGGCCATGGAGCAGACAGACAGTGCAGGTCTAATAGAAGAGAGATTCATGGTTGAAATGTTTCAGGGCTGATATTGAGGGGCGATTCATATTTCAGACAACTCAGGGATACTGGTATAGAGATTGATAATTCACACCATACAGGTTGCAACTTTGGTCGCTTTCATTGTTTCAACGATACGCTGCCAAAATTTTAGCAATTCATGGTTTAGACAATTAGCAGCCAATATTGGAAGGATATTCATGGATCACATGACTCTATAGCAGAGGGTGATCACTCAAACGCTTCAGGACTAAATATCTTGGAGTAGAGCTGTGGTGTAGGCCACTTCAAAAACACAAATCAAAGAGTTTTTCCCAATGAAGAAATACCCACGCGCATCTAACATCATGAAAAGTTTGATTACACTTTAATGGAAATCAATAGGCTTTCAGCACACTCTCTCCAAAATAATTTTTCAATCAAGAGAATTTCATTACTTTGGCAACATACCATTTAAGAGTTCTCGCAGAAAGGCAGAAAACAAATGCCAGACAGCCCAGATAGCCACAAAGCCATGTTTTCTGTCAAATACTGCCAACTAAGACAGTTTCCAGAAGTTCTGGTCTTTACCAGTGACTTTTAGCGGGAAGTTAAAAGCCCCAGTACCAACGTGTGAAACCAATACAGAGGTGGACGACAGTATCTTTCCCTATGAGGAGTCTGTATCAGAAACCTAGAGAGCAGTTCCCATGGGAACGGGCTAATCACTCTCAGTGCTCCCCGAGATCTCCCCTGACTTCCCCCTCCAGCCCCACCCTGCTCCCCCTCCCACAGCGCTGGGAGAGAGCAAGGCGGTTATCGATCAGTCTGAGGGGTGGGCAGCTCAACCAATCAATGAGTCTCTGAGCCCTCCAGGGTTTATGGGATAGAAGAGGGGTATGGTTCAAGTGGCTGTTCCAGGGTGATTTCTGTCCAACACAAAGTGATTTCTGTCCAACACAAATCACCAGTCTAATTGATGGGCCTGGAATTGATTTAATCGACCTGGTCATCCCAGCCGGTGACACATCGGTGGGCCATTAATAGGTGTTAGTTTCATTTCTCCCTCATGGGGAGCAGAGAGGAGAGATGCCGTCAGGGGGTTAGCAGGCCAGGCCAGGGCTGCAATACTGGAGGCTGCAGTTCTTTGCTAACACTTTGCTACCCTGCTATCTCTAAGTCATGTAGACCTATCACTGCTATTCTCTTCCATGTCTCTGAGAAGATACTGGGATGCACCACGATCACATTGCATACTGACTTCACTAAATGAGATAACTGTGGAAACGGCCAGGTATGAAAGCTACATCCATCAGAAGTTGAACTTCACTGACAGACGACACATAATTACACACAACATAAGAAGACAAAGATGACGGCAAAGATGGATCAGATAAAACAATCACCGCAACCATATAGGAAGTAGAACCAAACCAGAACAGAGGAAAGAGCCGAGTAGACAGAGATCATGTTAGTGTGGTCCATAGAGAGAGAGAGAGAGAGAGAGCGAGAGAGAGAGAGCGAGAGAGTGAGTGAGAAAGAGAGACAATTGATTCACAGCCTGGATAGCTTGGGAAGAGAGAGAGATAGAGGTAGTGAGCTCATGGGCTCCTGAGTTCTTCTGCAAAAAGATAGAATTTGAGTTGGATACATTTAGATAAACTTGCATTTTTTCGTAGGGACGAATACAGGATATTATTAACCTCAACATCAAAACCTTCAATCCAAATCCCATACCTAAAGCCTTAATTTTGGACAAAATGACCTGAATGGACCATTACTACGAAGACAAGACGAACAAACTAAAACCTGCAGAAAACACAGCGGAACCTGGAAATACCACCCAACACATACAGTGGGCAAAAAAGTATTTAGTCAGCCACCAATTGTGCAAGTTCTCCCACTTAAAAAGATGAGAGAGGCCTGTAATTTTCATCATAGGTACACTTCAACCATGACAGACAAAATGAGAGAAAGAATCCAGAAAATCACATTGTAGAATTTTTTTATGAATTTATTTGCAAATTATGGTGGAAAATAAGTATTTGGTCACCTACAAACAAGCAAGATTTCTGGCTCTCACAGACCTGTAACTTCTTCTTTTAAGAGGCTCCTCTGTCCTCCACTCGTTACCTGTATTAATGGCACCTGTTTGAACTTGATATCAGTATAAAAGACACCTGTCCACAACCTCAAACAGTCACACTCCAAACTCCACTATGGCCAAGACCAAAGAGCTGTCAAAGGACACCAGAAACAAAATTGTAGAACAGCACCAGGCTGGGAAGACTGAATCTGCAATAGGTAAGCAGCTTGGTTTGAAGAAATCAACTGTGGGAGCAATTATTAGGAAATGGAAGACATACAAGACCACTGATAATCTCCCTCGATCTGGGGCTCCACGCAAGATCTCACCCCGTGGGGTCAAAATGATCACAAGAATGGTGAGCAAAAATCCCAGAACCACATGGGGGGGGACCCCTTCAATTAGCACTGAAGTGTGAAGTAAGAGGTGTGAAAACTCTTAGGCCTAACAATGGCAGGATAATTGAATTGAATTGAGTTTCACAGCCCCCCCACACACCAAATGCAGAGGCCTTTGAAGCCCCCATGGCCTTTCCCTATGCAGAGGTCATTACCATACAGTACCCCATGGCCTTTCCCTATGCAGAGGTCATTACCATACAGTACCCCATGGCCTTTCCCTATGCAGAGGTCATTACCATACAGTACCCCATGGCTATAAAAAATAACACTGTGCGGAATAAGAACAACAACAGCTGATCAAGGACAATCCAGAGACACTATTTGCTGAGGGGAACATAAGCAACTTAATTATCCATACAGATGAATCCCCTGGCATGGCACAGTGATATAAGAGCTCACTACCCCTATGTCAAGAGGGTATTGGCCCAGGGTGGAAACTCAGAATACTAGACATTGAGGAAGTTGAAACAACCTCTGTCAACATGTAAAAGTCTGGGACAGTAATGGTGCAGGACAAACTCAAGCAGTTCCAGCAGGAGTTTTACGGGATCAAAGACACATTTGACTCCAATAACTCCAATAACTGTGTCAACAGCAACCTTGGGAAAATCCACTGCATTATCATTAACAGCAGACTTGTACATTTCCTCAATGAAAACAATGTACTGAGCAAATGTCAAATTGTCATTTTACCATAATTATTGTATACAAGACCACGTATTCACCCTGCACACCCTAAATGACAAACAAACAAACCAAAACAAAGGCAAAGGCTTCTCATGCTTTGTTGATTTCTAAAAAGCTTCTGATGGAAAGTGGTGTTAGGGGAAAAACATACGACATTATAAAATCCATGTCACAAACAACAAATGTACAACATACATTGCTTTCCACGGGGCCTGGGGGTGAGACAGGGATGCAGCTTAAGCTCCATCCTCTTCAACATATATATCAACGAATTTGCGAGGGCACTAGAACAGTCTGCAGCACCCGCCCTCACACTACTGGAATCTGAAGTCAAATGTCTACTGTTTGCTGAAAATCTGGTGCTTCTGTCCCTAAACAAGGAGGGCCTACAGCAGCACCTAGATCTTCTGCACAGATTCTGTCAGACCTGGGCCCTCAGTAAATCTCAGTAAGACCAAAATAATGATGTGGCAAAAAAAGATCCAGTTGCCAGGACCACAAATCCAAATTCCATCGAGACAGAGTTGCCCGAGAGCACACAAAAAAACTATACATACCTTGGCCTAAACATCAGCACCACAGGTAACTTCTGAGAGGCAAGGCAAGAAGTGCCTTCTATGCCATCAAAGGGAACATAAAATGAAACATACCAATTAGGATCTGGCTGAATCAGTTATAGAACCCATTGCCCTTTATGGTTGTAAGGTCTGGGGTCCGCTCACCAACCAAGAATTCACTAAATGGGACAAACACCAAATTGAGACTCCGCATGCAGAATTCTGCAAAAATGTCCTCTTTGTACAATGTAAAACACAAAATAATGCATGCAGAGCAGAATTAGGCCGATACCCACTAATGGTCAAAATCCAGAAAACAGCCATTAAATTCTACAACCATCTAAAAGCAAGCGATTCCCAAACTTCCATAACAAAGCCATCACCTACAGAGAGATGAACCTAGAGAAGAGTCACTTAAGCAAACACAAACAGACCCCACAGAGACCCAGGACAGCAACACAATTAGACAGAACCAAATCATGAGAGACAAAAAGATAATTACTCAACGCATTGGAAAGAATTAACTAAAAAAACGGAGCAAACTAGAATACTATTTGGCCCAGAGAATTAACTAAAAAACAGAGAATACACAGTGGCAGAACACCTGACCACTGTGACTGACCCAAACTTAAGGAAGCTTTGACTATGTACAGACTCAGTGAGCATTGCCTTAATATTGAGAAATGCCATCGTAGGCAGACCTGGCTCTCAAGAGAAGACAGGCTATGTGCACACTGCCCACAAAATTAGGTGGAAACTGAGCTGCACTTCCTAACCTCCTGCCCAATGTATATTAGAGAAAGATATTTCCCTCAGATTACACAGACCTACAAAGAATTCGAAAATAAACCCAATTTTGATTAACTCCCATATCTTTTGGGTGAAATACCACAGCGTGCCATCACAGCAGCAAGACTTGTGGCCTGTTGCCACAAGAAAAGGGCAACCAGTGAAGACCGAACACCATTGTAAATACAACCCATATTTATGTGTATTTATTTTCCCTTTTGTACTTTAACTATTTGCACATAATATGATATTTGAAATGTTTTTATTCTTTCTTTTTATTCTTTTGAAAAAAAAGTGAATTGTTTATTTCACTTTTGTTTATTATCTACTTCACTTGCTTTGGCAATGTAAACATGTTTACCATGCCAGAAAAGCCCTAAAATTGAATTGAGAGAGACAGAGAGTTAGAGAGACAGTGATAAAGAAAGAGAGAGAGAGTGATAGAGAGAGAGCGATAGAGAGAGAGAGCAAGAGAGAGAAAGAGAGAGCGAGAGAGAGAGCCGTTTAGCTCAGGGCCTTCTCTTAAACATGCAGTCCGATACTGATCAAGCTCAGGGGGCAGAGATGGACTCTGCCCCGGAGGTGGCTAAATAATTAACAAGGCTTTAATTAAACCTATAAATGAGCAACTGACCCCTGGTGGTCTGAGAGAGCCACAGGGTGTGGTGGGTGGGGTGAGGACTGGAGGACAACAGGGCTATTGGCAGAGAGAGCAGGGGGTGACAACATTACAGAAATTAACAGGGGCAGATAGAACAACATGCAGAGGCCCATTGGCCTGCTCATTTAGCTTGACATTTGAGCAGCGTCATCACCCCAGGGGATCACTGCAGTGTCATGCTGGAGAGCCTCTTCACTGCCAGCTATACTGACACTCACATGTTCATTGGAGGGAAGGTAGATGAGACAGGAAAGACCAATCAGTGGTCATATTACTGTACGTCTTTAGTTTGGAGTGACTGTATTACCACCTTGGTCTTCACGTATAGGCTCTAGCAGAATAATAATATAATCAGTAAGTGTGTGTGTGTGTGTGTGTGTGTGTGTGTGTGTGTGTGTGTGTGTGTGTGAACGTGACTTTGAAGAGCAGGAAGATTTCTGAAGCCTATTTTGATGATAAAAAACTATAAATGTAAAGGAGTTATTATGGTGATAATGAAATTAAATATTTCTTAATTTGAAGAAAAAAGAGAATAAAGAAAATGAAGAAATTCTCTCCAATGACTTTAAAGCAGTTTCTGATTAGTCCTGGAGCAATGTCCCAGTATTTTCTAGTTCCTCCAGATTCAACAAGACAAGGGACATTTAAGAGATCTAAAAATGTCCGAATTTCCTTCTTCAGTATAATATTGCATAAAAGGGTATAAAATGATCTCTCTCATTGGTCACAGTGACAGAGCACTCTCACTTAATCAAACCAAAGTCCCAAAAGCCATACCACGCAAACAGCCCACAGGTTCTAACGCTCTCTCTCTCTCTCTCTCTCTCTCTCTCTGCACAAGCACTCTGAAACGCAATCAATCACAGTTCCTCCACACACACACACACACACACAGACAGAGAGGAATAGTCGAGTACCAACTCTGTGGCATAGCCTGGCAGTAGTCGCTCTCTCAGTCAATCTATCTCAGTCGGTCTCTCTCTCAGTCGGTCTCTCTCTCAGTCGGTCTCTCATGGCGTGAGCGTCTTTTAAAGAGTCGTAAAGAGGAAATAAATCTCTCCCTGGGCTGTCAGGGCAGGATATAAATCTATCCCCTCACTCATCTCCCCATCAGCACTCCTCTCCATGCTAATCCCTGTCTCGTCATCACCAACATTAACACACGGCAGTTAGAAGAAGATCACAGTCATTAAAGTAGAATATGCTAACCCTCCCCCCTCCCTCCCTCATTCACCTTTTCTTTCACAGTTTTTTTTGCTCCTTCTTTCTTTCTTTTGACCTTTCTTTCTTAATATATTTATATCGCTCACAACACAGAAATTCATTACAGAAATATCTGCAGAAACTCGTCAGTCTATACCCTTTAGCCTTTATGTCAGCACAATATTACAGTTATTGCCAATTTATAATGTGACATTTAAGTTGTTCCTCAGTGTCAGAAATAGACTGCCTTTCATTCCTATACAGTAAATTGTGGCTATTTTTTCATTTCATCTCTGCTCATGGTGTTCTGTCTTTTCTCCACAGGTATTCAGATCACTTCCGTGCTTCTACACCTGCATTGCTTGCTGTTTGGGGTTTTAGGCTGGGTTTCTGTACAGCACTTTGAGATATCAGCTGATGTACGAAGGGCTATATAAATAAATTTGATTTGATTTGATTCTACTGTGATTAGGGAAAGGGGTGTTGTCTGTGAGGCCAGATAAATATGAGTGATTTCTATCAGAGCAGCAGTACTACCCTGGCCCTGCTGTAAGGATTTACTCCAGAACCACACAGCAGCTTCAGATGACTAGGGAATGGAGAGAGAGAGGAGGTTGAGGAAGCACAGTTCACTATCAGTGACTTACACAGAGGTCAGAGGTCGGCTCTAATCTGAACCCAGAGGAGCCCAGTCACACTGTGTCCCGGCAGCCAGGCTCTGTTACACGCCATAATCCGCTCTGAGGTTAATGTGCTGCTACTTCCTGATAAAGAACTTACAGAGGGAAGGAGAGATTCTTAGCTAAACTACCTTAAGACAGAATTCAGTATTCTCCCCATAGAGACCACAGCTACAGCTAGCCACTACTACTGCATAAAGCCATAGCTCTTAGGAATGAGTACCGGGGGAAATAAACATCATCATTAACCCAGAATTAAAACGCTGTTCTCTGTGCTGACACCCTTTAATGTTGTCATATCTCTGGCCAATTAGAACACAGTGCTGTGTTTATGTCTGCATTAAAACGTGATGATGTTATCTGAACAGGGCTGCATCTGACGGAAGGTAGCGGGGCTAATCTACACTATGGCTCGTCTGCTCATCTATTGGAGAAATGTCAGATATAACATTCTGGACCATACACACTCATGGGGAAAGTGCAGTGCTGGCAAAAGTACCCAATTGTCATACTTGAGTAAAAGTAAAGATACCTTAGTATAAAATGACTCAATGAAAAGTCGCCCTGTAACAAACTACTTGAATAAAAGTCAAAGTTTAAAATCACTTCAAATTCCTTATATTAGGCAAACCACACGGCCACATTTAATTTTTTAATTTACAGATAGCCAGAGACGCACTCCAACACTAGACAAACAAAGCAATAGTGTTAAGTGAGTCTACAAGATCGTGTTCTCTTTCACCTGTCCTGCTAAACATTCCAAATGTAAGGAGTACTTTTGGGTGTCAGGAAAAATATATGGCAGTAAAAAGTAAATCTTTTCTTCAGGAATGTAGTGGAGTGAAAGTAAAAGTTGTAAAAAAATAGGCATTTCTCAGTGAAGTACAGATACCCCCAAAAACGTCTTTAATAAAATAGTGGAGTATGGGCCTGAGGGCACATAGTGTGTTGTGAATTCTGTAATGAATGTACTGTAATGTTTTTAAAATTGTATAACTGCCTTAATTCTGCCGGACCCCAGGAAGAGTTGCTGCTGCCTTGGCTAATGGGGATCCATAATAAATACACATCTAAGGAAATCAGTCAATGGAAATAAATTCATTAGGCCCTAATCTATGAATTTTACATGACTGGGAATACAGATATGCATTTGATGGTTAGATATCATCAAAAAAAAGGTAGGGATGTGGATCAGAAAACCAGTCAGTATCTGGTGTGACCACCATTTGCCTCATGCAGCGCGACACATCTCTTTCGCATAGAGTTGATCAGGCTGTTGATTGTGGCCTGTGGAATGTTGTCCCAATCCTCTCCAATGGCTGTGCGAAGTTGCTGGATATTTTGTCGGGAACTGGAACAAGGATGTAAACAACTTTGTGCACACAATTTGAGAGAAATTAGCTTTTTGTGGGTGTGGAACATTTCTGGGATCTTTTATTTAATCTCATGAAGCGTTTATATTTTTGGTCAGTATATATGATTTGATTATTGATTATTTGTATAAATTGAGTGGCCATTGTTTTACAAACTGTGCCTTGACATGCTACAGTAGTTGCCCTAACAGCATAAACGTCGCTATACCAACAGATTCCTCTCTCGCTAGATGCGCATTTAAAGGGGAATTATAATTATTATTATGTATTATTATTATGTACTTTTTTGGTATAATTTCTTTCTCTGTAGGAAGGGTACATATTATGTCAAATGTGTATGGTAAGGGTGTGTGTGTTTAATGCACATGTGTGGGTGTGAGTGAATGTGTGCACGTGTGCATGAGATCTAGCTTGGTACTTGGCGTGTCTCAAGGAAAAGCTGGCGGATTGCTTGAGTGAGGCTGTTTAGAGAAGGTCAGAGATGAGAGCAAGGCAATTTGAGGTTGGAAATGAGTGATGTCCTTTCTCATTTGAGCACCATGGTGACCCCAGCCTCACAGATGCCACCTCTTCTAATATATCAACAGCCCCCATTGTGTTTGGTTTCCTCCATTGTGTTTGTCTCTTAACACAATGAAGAGAGAAAGAGAGGGATGGAGAGAGAGTGACAGGAGGGGGTGGTTACCTACAGGGATTTGGAAATTAAATATCTGGAATGGCCCGTGGAGTAGGGGTAATCTCCCCCATAGGGAAAGACAGGATAGGAGAGGATATGAGAGAGGGGAGGACAAGAGATGAGATAGAGAGGTGGAGTGAGAGAGAAGGAAAGAGAGAGAGGAAGAAAGAGAGAGAACGAGAGAGAAATAATAGAGGGCGGGGATGAGGAGTGAGGCAGATATTGAGCCAGTGTGTCTGAATGGCTGAACACATCAGTGGAGATCTGACACAGACCGACAGAGAGCCCAGCAGCAGTGTGGTCCTGTTGGCCTTCCAGCACTGCTGTCTGCTGCTGAGAGCACAGAACACAATACAGCTCTGGCTCTTCTAGGGAAATAACACATCAACCAGGCATTTCTCACACCACACTACACCAATGGATGGATGGAAATATGCATATAAAGATGGACAATATGGATGGACAGTGAGAGATTGAGAGCTGCACATAAGTCCACTCAAACATCTCAAGTTGCAATGCCACAGCAGTAAACATGCAGTAGATGGCTGACAATTACTAAAGAGGCAGTATGGAACTTGAAGGACAATTACAACATGACAGAGGACACTCCAGAGATCCACACAACAGGTCCACAACAATGTCCTCCTTGATAAACATCCATCACTAAGCTATGCCCTGGAGGTGCTTGATAAAAGGCCTGTCTGCTAAGAGGCAGGGGAGGCAGGTTGGAGAGTGGGGCTGGCGTGTGATGCATAGCGGCAGGGGGGCATAGTGAATCACAGGAGACCAGCCCCAGCTGGGTGATGGAGGAGCGGCAGGTTGGGGGGGTGGGGGGGTTCGTTAGGCCTCTGTGTGGATGAGAAGCTCTGAGCCACCCAGTCCCCCTGTAAGTCCCCCGCAGGACAGCCGGCCGACACTCAGACAGCCGCGCCTCCATGACGGACGCTCTCCCCCTTTAATGAGTCTCAGTCACAGCTGAACACACCGTGGTGCTTTACAGCTCCCACAGACAGACAGACAGAAGGGCCGGGATGAATGGCTGCCTGCCTTGGTGAATCGCAAACACACCAAACAAGAAGAAACCATAGTCCTATAAAGTCCCACTATGGTATGTCATGTTTCCTGCATCATGTTTGTTTGTGTGAAAGTGGTGCCGGCACTTTGTCATCACAGGCGAACCGGACACCTGTGGTTTGTTCTCGGCGTTGCCTCTTAACCACCT
Source organism: Oncorhynchus clarkii lewisi (assembly GCF_045791955.1). NCBI lineage: Eukaryota > Metazoa > Chordata > Actinopteri > Salmoniformes > Salmonidae > Oncorhynchus > Oncorhynchus clarkii. Next base: position 51,446,620 of record NC_092159.1, on the reverse strand, counting down.
GTTCCAACAGTACACCAAATGGTCACGGTAGAAAACAGAATCTTCTAGTAGACCCCATAACAGACCCCTTTGGCTCAGCAAGAGAAAAAACGATTATATTCTAGTATTGTCTCACAGTCTCCCCATTCAGTCATCTTCTTATGCACCTGTCATGGTGATATCATGGCGAGGTTGTCTGTCACAGAGCGTGATGCCAGTTCCCCTGTCACAGTCACTTTACCTCCTCCCTGTCACTCAGCGTGGCGTGTTCTGAATGCCCAATGACAGAGGCACAGCACAGGCGGCTGGAGCTGGATCCAGATGAAGGTGATTAAATGTCCTTGAGGGATCGCTAGTCGCTGCTTGACAAATGTACCATATGCAAGAATTTCTATGTCAACTCACTTGTTGAGAGACTGACACACACACACTGTCTTACACATTCTGTATAATGGAAATTGCCATTGATTTTGTGGGACAGAGTCTTTGTCATGGTGCATGAGTATGGATCTTGTCCGTCTTGGTCGTGTCAGGCAGGGGGGGTGTGAGCAGAAATGTGAAAAATGACCCCCTATCTGTCTGAGGCCCAGTGAGGCAGAGCCAAATACACAGCCGGAGAACCCCACATGAAAACCCAACCTCTGCCCAGCCTTATTACAGGCTATCACTTTCAGAGGGGCTGACACCTTGACGCAGTAGAACCCACTTCATAATGGATGCTGCCATTACCACCCCCATCTTCCATCACCCCTCTAAGGTACACACCCACCAACGCAAGTACGCGCAAACACACACACACACACCCACCAACGCAAGTACGCGCAAACACACACACACACACACACACACACACACACACACACACAGAGCATCTAAATGTAATGCAATCTTCGTGGGGGTGTGTGTGGTTTGCTGTGCCAGTGAAATTAAAGGAGGCCTCTCTAATAACAGCAAATTTAATACCAGCACTAGTCCCTTAATGAGAGCTGCCTGTGTTTGCTCTGGGCTCATATCCACAGACCAGCAGGAGGGGGAGAGGGAGGGAAAGAGGGAGAGAAAAAGAGAGGAAGGGGGAGAGACGTGGTTAAAATCTCCCATTAGCGTCACCTCCTGGGCGAGCCTCTCCCTCTCTGGAGGGTGGTTAGTCTAAGGCGGGTGGCGCAGGGTGTCAGATGCACGCCCTCGCCTCAGCCTAGCCAGGGCTCCCAGGATGCAGTGCGCTCCGACATTAATAACACACAGAATTACAACAGCGCTTATTACAAAACAGCAAGAAACAGTAAATGAGATGAGAGACAACCTGCCAGGAACGAGAATTGGAGCCTCCTCGAAACGGACAGAAATGATAAACAAGGCAACAGTAAACATATCGTCCCCCACGAATGATGCACCTCCTTTGGGCCAATCAGTGTGATTTTGTAACTAATAGATCTCAATGGCAAGAAGCATCATTCACCCAGGTTTTGTAAAAATCAGGCCAGTGGTGTTCGGGATATCGGGGTAAATAAGTTCAGGAGTAAAAACGTACTTAGCAAGTCACATAATAAGTTGTATGGACTCACTGTGTGCAATAATTGTTTTTAAAGGGATACTTTGAGATTTTGACAATGAGGCCCTTTATCTACTTCCCCAGAGTCAGATTAACTTGATTCCCGAAGTATCCCTTTAACATGATTTTTTTATGAATACCTCATCTCTGTACCACACAAACAATGATCTGTAAGGTCCCTCAGTCGATCAGTACTGTACATTTCAAACGCAGATTCAACCACAAAGACCAAAAGGTTTTCCAAAGAAGAGCACCAAATAAAAAAGCAGACATTGAATATCCCTTTGAGCATGGTAAAGTTATTAATTACACGTTGGATGGTGCATCAATACACCCAGTCACAACAAAGACACAGGCGTCCCTCCTGACTCAGTTGCCGGAGAGGAAGGAAACCACTCAGTGACTTCACCATGAGGCCAATGGTGACTATAAAACAATTACAGAGTTTAATGCCTGTTTATTTATTTTCATTTAACCAGGCAAGTCAGTTAAAGAACAAATTCTTATTTACAATGATGGCCTACCCCGGCCAAATCCGGATGACGCTGGACCAATTGTACGCCGCCCTATGGGACACCCAATCACAGCCGGTTGTGATACAGCCTGGAATCATACCAGGGTCTGTAGTGACTCCTCTAGCACTGAGATGCGGTGCCTTAGACCGCTGCACCACTTAGGAGACCCAGGCTGTGATAAGAGAAAACTGGGGATGGATCAACCACATTGTAGTTACTCCACAATACTAACCTAATTGACAGAGTGAAAAGAAGTAAGACTGTACAGAATAAAAAATATTCCAAAACATGCACAACAGGCACTAAAATAATACTGTAAAAAAATGTGGTAAAGCAATTCACTTTTTGTCCTGAATACAAAATGTTATGTTCGTGGCAAATCCAACGCAACATGTTACTGAGTACCACTCTCCATATTTTAAAGCATAGTGGTGGCTGCATCATTTCATGGGTATACTTGTAATCATTAAGGACTGGGGAGTTTTTCAGGATAAAAAAGAAACCGAATGGAGCTAAGCACAGGCACAATTATAGAGGAAAACCTGGTTCAGTCTGCTTTCCACCAGACACTGGGAGATTAATTCACCTTTCAGGAGGACAATAACCTAAAACACAAGACCAAATCTACACCGGACTGGAGTTGCTTACCAAGAAGACAGTTAATGTTCCCAAGTGGCTGAGTTACAGTTTTGACTTCAATCTACTTGAAAATCTATTGCAAGACCTGAAAATGGTTACAAGCAATGATCAACAACAAACTTGACAGAGCTTGAATAATTTTGAAAAGAACAAATGTTGCACAATCCAGGTGTGGAAAGCTCTTAGAGATTTAACAAGAAAGACTCACAGCTTTAATCGCTGCAAAAGGTGCTTCAAAGTATTGACTCAGGGGTGTGAATACTTATGTAAATTAGATATTTCTGTATTTAATTTTCAATAAATTTGCAAACATTTCTAAAAACATGTTGAATCTATTTTAAATGCAGGTTGTAACACAACAAAATGTGGAATAAGTCAAGGGATATGAATACTTCCTGCTCTTTATAGCACCACTGTGTGGTCAATATGAATGTTCCTGCATATGTTGAGTTTTGACAGTGTTTGCAACATGTGTACCAAATGTTGTTACAATACGACTATCCAGCAGCATACCACCCTGCATACCACTGCTGGCTTGCTTCTGAAGCTAAGCAGGGTTGGTCCTGGTCAGTCCCTGATGGGAGACCAGATGGTGATGGAGGGCCAGTAGGAGGCACACTTAACTCTGATTTTTAAAAAAATATCCCAATACCCCAGGGCAGTGACTGGGGACACTGCCCTGTGTAGAGTTCTGTCTTTTGGATGGGATGTTAAACGGGTGTTCTGAGGTCATTAAAGATCCCATGGCACTTATCGTAGGGGTGTTAACCCCGGTGTCCTGGCTGAATTCCCAATCTGGCCCTCAAAACCATCATGGTCATTTAATAATCCCCAGTTTACAATTGGCTCATTCCTCCCCCTCCTCTCCCCTGTAACTATTCCCCAGGTCATTGCTGTAAATGAGAATGTGTTCTCAGTCAACTTACCTGGTAAAATAACAAATAAATAAAATCCTTGACATATTTATATGCATTTATGTGCCAGACCACGCAAATGTTTATTGGTCAACAGCAGCCATGTTGTTTTAGGTACAATCTGATAAATATTGGTTGAGAGAGATATTAAGTTTCATGCAGATAGGTCAATCTGAAGAGTTGTGTTTTAGGTGTTTTTCACTAAATTATAAAAGGTGGAAAATCCATCATGGTTGACCTCATGGGTCCCGAGGCAAATTTATTCCTTGTGAGGAGAGGGACTTATGTACCAAATCACATGACTTTAGGTCCAGAGGAAAATGTATTCCTTGTGAGGAGAGGGACTTATGTACCAAATCACTTTAGGTCAAATGGGGTGAGTTGAGTGACCTTTCAAAGTCTTGTTATAGCGCCACCATCTGGCCAATCAGTGTTGTGTAAATGCCGAATCTAATACAAGACGCATTCACTCATGTCTTCGTCAAAATCAGGCCAGTGCTGTCAGACATCTGTCCCCTCCCCGATTTTATTGTGGACGACAATAATATAAAACGAGGGAATATGAAATTATTTTATTTTTAAACAGACAGTGCAAATTGTTCCCCTGACTCATTTGTTTGGGATAGCCAGGTGCAGACCTGAGAAGAAAGTATCAGAGGACAAGTGTGGGAGTGTGAAGTCATTTGGAATCTGCATGCCTGTATGTGTGCGTATCCATGCTTGCACGTGTGCATGAAAGTATTTGTGTGTGTGTGTGTGCCTGCGTGTATACATGTACATATCTGTTGGTAATCATGTTAATGAACATGTAACATCTAACCAGCACGATATGGATACCGACGGTCAACATTTAGACTGTCGACATGCTAACGGAACTGTGTTAAAAAATGAAACTAAACAAAAACAAAGCATTGCAATCCTCAGTGCTGTAATGGTGTTGGCTGCCTGATCCCCTGAGAGTTTGCTAAACAGAGTGATTGCAGTGATTTTAATATTTAATAACAGGAAGGGATTGGAGAAGAACTGTGTCAGGGGAGAACAATTCGTTTGGACTCGCTAGGCAAATGAGGGAAACTAGGTTGAGCTCATTGAGTTGCTCTTTCTGCTATTAATGCATTTAAAACTCATTTTGGGAAATAGACATGAATACACTTCAGCAACGGACTGGAAAGTGTTTCTCTGCTTGTACTGTAGTCATACAGAATGTCTCTCTCTACGGTGCAGGTGAACACACACACAGAGGCTAATCTAATCAGACACCTCTGTTATCAGCCCCTCTCTAATGTACATCTAATAGAGGGATTCATTATCTGTCACATACAAAACGCTCTTCTTCTGAACTCTATGGCTTTCTCAATATACAGTACATGTTAGATGGAGTGAACACACACACACACCCCTACTTGCACACACAGCTAGTAAAGGGTTCTAATCCTCAGCCTCTGGAGAGCTTGCTGTGAGTGTGTGCTGCTTGGACAGTTTCAAGCCCATGCCTCTGAGTGAGTTATGCTTATTTAACAGTGAGCCTGGTCTACTCTAAGCCTGTGATAAGCCTGTTCACGGAAGGTTTCTTCAGTGTTGAAACTGAATATGAACTGCTGATCCTTACAAACCTCACATTCACACATCAGCAGCATCCCTGTTTCCATCCACAGTGTGACCATTTGACCCTGGTCTGCTGACCCCCAACCTTTGACCTCACAATTAGTGAGGTTTTTAGCTGAATTTACACAATTATAAATTAGAAGAATCAGTCACACATGTGCATACACACACAATACTTATATTATACAAAAATCTTGAAGTTTGAAGCTGCAGAGAAACAAACACAGAGACATAAATAACCAAGCAACACAACCGAAAATTACAAACACACACACACACACCCCAAGCTCTGTCCAGGTCCATTAGGCTGGCATCAGGCGTTCGCCGTGGGCCGGGGCTGGCCAGACTCCCAGGTTAGAGGACGTCTCCTCCCGGTCCGCTCTCACCATCTGCTCTGTCCAGAAGGCCCGCGCCACTGGGGAGAAGAGACGGCCCGCCAGATATCAGCCCAGAGGAGAGGGAGGGGAGGAGACTGAGGAGGAACTGGAGACGAGGGGAACGAGGTGGGTTGCAGGGGGTTGGAGGAAGGGTGGAGGGGGCTGGTGGTGGGAGGAGGAAGGTTGGAGGGGGCTGGTGGTGGGAGGAGGAAGGTTGGAGGGGGCTGGTGGTGGGAGGAGGAAGGTTGGAGGGGGAGGAAGGTTGGAGGGGGCTGGTGATGGGAGGAGGAAGGCTGCAGGGGGTTTGAGGTGGAAGGGGGTGGTGTTGGGAGGAGAAAGGTGGAAGGGGGTGGTGGGCAGGTTGGAGGGGACTGGCCAGGGCAGAGCCTGTATGCCTGGGAGGGATACTGGGTCGTCTGTTACCTGTCCACCTCTGACAGCCACCATCTGCTACAGGGACGGAGAGGTGGAGCAGTGGAGGGGGGTGAGGGCCAAACAGCGAGAGAGTGAAGAAAAGAGGGAGGGATTGAGGGGGGGGGAAGAAAGATAGAGGAACAGACAGGCGGACGAAAGAAAGGAGGGATGGGAGGAAGTAATCAAAGACATGGAGTTTGAGAGAGGGAGGAGTTTGAGGGAAAGGTCATGAATAAGTAAGAGGAAACAAAGTGTAAATCCAGGCTCTTTATTTCTGTTATGCATATAAACCTTTAATTGGACTGGTGTGGTTGTGTTTAACAAGGTAGAGTGAGTGATAGACTGACGGACAGAGAGAAGTAAGGAGGCAGGGAAGGAGCGAGAGAGAGTGAAAGATGGAGGGTGAGAGAGAGTTTAATTGGACACAAAGTGTGTTAGGCTGGGCGGAGAGGCAGAGGCGGCCTGCTGCTACCTGCTGACGTCTGGAGTTTTAGGAAAATTGGGTTTGAAACAAGAGGGAAATTTCCTTGCTGAAATGAGAGATGGAGCGATACGGGAGAGTTAGCTCAGGACAAAGAAACAGGTCAGGCACTTCAGATGAACATTACTTTCTCTCCTCTGACAAATCCCATTCCAAATGAAACACGGAGCGGAGCCCAGGCAAAGGAAACTTATTACAGGGAAGAACTGCGGCGTTGCGATGCATTAGTTTAGGCTCCTGTTCTCTCATTCTGTGGCTTAACCGTTGGCAGCTCGGGTTCATACAATGAGCAGCTATAGGACATTGAGGATATATCCCTGCTTGTCTATCATGGAGAAGCTCTCCTCAGCCTAGTTCAACTGGTCAGACAACATTCTCCTACTTGTCTAACAAGGAGAGGAGAGAGAGGGAGGAAGAAGAGGAGAGGTGGAGGAAGAAGTGGAGAGGAAGAAGGTGAGGATAGGAGAGAGGAAGAAGAGGAGAGGAGAAGGAAGAAGAGGAGAGAGGGAGGAACAAGAAGTTATGAAGAAGAGGTGAGGGAGAGATTGAAAGTGAGAGAAAGTTGAAGGCGAGCTTCGGCAAGGGAGGGGCAGAGGGATGGAGAGAGATTAAGAGTAGATTTACAAATGGAGAAACTCATCTGTCAAAGGATAAATAAGAGTGAATTCGGTAAGTGCCAGACACCAGCAGCTTGCGTATATCTCAGATCAAAACTCCTCTAGAAATAGATAGAACACAGGCCTCCCTTTGGAACAGGCCTTCCCTGCACTGTTTAGATCAGCCTTCTACCGTAAAACATGTCCTAATTTCAGCTGAACTGAGAGGAGCATCTCCCAGGGATACTTCTTCAATGCCAATCTTTGAGCCCCAAAAAACAAGGGTGTAATTCAGCAGTCTGGATACAGAGAGGAGGGAGCGGTTGGTGGTATGATCTAGTAACTATAAACCAAAATGGATAGAGGAGTCAATACCCTTACTAATTAATGGACTTAGTGATCGATCGACTTGATTGAATGGAAGGTTGTTATTCCAGGATCCCCAGCAGCACCAGACCAGGCAGTGAGGGTACAATATTCAACTCATAGCATCTCTCCCCCTGCCGTGCCACAATTAGCAGTCATTAGCAGCATGGGGGGGAAGGGGGGCGCCTCAGACAGCGTGGTGAGAGATCACACAGTGCTTCCTTTCCGTCCCCCGGCTCCACTCATCCACTCCTCAGATCCCCCGTGTGATACTGAAGAACAGATAACCAGCCAGACCATAAAAGCAACCACAGACTGAGAGACTGACTGTGTCACGTATAGACAGAAGCATTCGAGGGTACAGTAGTTAAGAGAGCATGAAAGTCTCAGAAGATCAATAATTAGGCTCTGTCTGTCTGTTAGTCCTCTGTGCATCACATTTAGATTGGGACCTTAGCTCAGAGACACAGCTCCAGTCTCCATGAAAGCCAAACGAGCTACCCTATCAGAGCATCTACAGTACACATCAAGTAATACAGAGAGATGTTGAAGCTAGACGCCGTAAGTGGCTGTTACAGAAGCGTTTTAGTGTCTGAGCAACAAGAACATACCAGGGTCATTGATAAACAGCAGCAAAGTGACTGGGTGGAAAGCGAGCCTGTAGAACAGTACAATGATGCAGAAAAGATAGTTACAGCAAATGCTTCACTCTTTTTTTTCTTTTTTACTCCTGTCCTCCTTTTTACAGCCTGTCCTCTGCCGCGCCCCTTCCTGACGCTGGCGTTGGGGACGACGGTACACGGTCATCTCATCTCCCTTGCCGTGATTTGTGGACCCGTTCACGCAGGCAGCCACATTTACGGCCGCTATATCGTCAGGGCTAAACGGGACGTGGTGTGTGGAGCGAGGTGTGTGTGTGGAGCGAGGTGTGTGTGTGTGGAAAGGAAGACATTAATTTGCTGTATCCATTCAGGCTTGTGTTAGGGAATTGAATTTAAACCAGGGCCATCCAGCATATTTCTGTACACGAGAGGTGGGGAGGGGGAGAAACATCAATAAAGATGACACCATTTAAGAGCCAGACAACCTTTACAAAAGAGCAGCAAGTTTAATGGGCTGGCAGCGAGGATCATAAACCACAGCCTAAATCGTGAGCTATACACTACCACCACACCAGACTAAAGAGACTGTGAGCTGTACACTACTACCAAAACCACACCAGGCTATACACTACTAACACAAGAACACCTATTCACTACGACCAACACATTATACACTACCACCACAACCACACCAGACTATACACTACCACCACAATCAGACCAGACTATACAATACAACCACACCAGACTATACACTACCACCACAATCAGACCAGACTATACAATACAACCACACCAGACTATACACTACCACCACAATCAGACCAGACTATACAATACAACCACACCAGACTATACACTACCACCACAATCAGACCAGACTATACAATACAACTACACCAGACTATACAATACCACCACAATCAGACCAGACTATACAATACAACCACACCAGACTATACACTACCACCACAATCAGACCAGACTATACAATACAACCACACCAAACTATACACTACCACCACAATCAGACCAGACTATACAATACAACTACACCAGACTATACAATACCACCACAATCAGACCAGACTATACAATACAACCACACCAGACTATACACTACCACCACAATCAGACCAGACTATACAATACAACCACACCAAACTATACACTACCACCACAATCAGACCAGACTATACAATACAACTACACCAGACTATACAATACCACCACAATCAGACCAGACTATACAATACAACCACACCAGACTATACACTACTACCGCTACAACCACACCAGGCTATACACTACTACCACAACCACACTATACACTACTACCACCACCACAACCACAACAGACTATACACTACTACCACCACAACCACACCAGGCTATACACTACTACCACAACCACACTATACACTACTACCACCACCACAACCACAACAGACTATACACTACTACCACCAAAACAACACCAGACTATACAGTACTACCACCACAACCACACCAGACTATACACTACTACCACCACAATCAGACCAGACTATACACTACTACCACCACAATCAGACCAGACTATACACTACTACCACCACAACCACACCAGACTATACACTACTACTATCACAATCAGACCAGACTATACACTACTACCACCACAATCAGACCAGACTATACACTACTACCACCACAATCAGACCAGACTATACACTACTACTACCACAACCACACCAGACTATACACTACTACCACCACAATCAGACCAGACTATACACTACTACCACCACAATCAGACCAGACTATACACTACTAACACCACAATCAGACCAGACTATACACTACTACCACCACAACCACACCAGGCTATACACTACTACCACAACCACAACCACAACCACACAATACACTACTACTACCACCACCACACCAGACTATACACTACTACTACCAGAACCACACCAGACTATACACTACTACTACCAGAACCACACCAGACTATACACTACTACCACCACAACCACACCAGGCTATATACTACTACCACAACCACACTATACACTACACTACTACCAGTGTATTGGTAGTAGTGTATTGCATGGTGTGGTTGTGGTGGTAGTAGTGTATAGTCTGGTGTGGTTGTGGTTGTAGTAGTGTATAGTCTGGTGTGGTTGTGGTTGTAGTAGTGTATAGCCTGGTGTGGTGGTGGTGGTAGTAGTATATAGTCTGGTGTGGTTGTGGTTGTAGTAGTGTATAGCATGGTGTGGTTGTGGTTGTAGTGTATAGCCTGGTGTGGTGGTGGTTGTAGTAGTATATAGTCTGGTGTGGTGGTAGTCGTGTATAGCCTGGTGTGGTGGTGTTAGTAGTGTATAGCCTGGTGTGGTGGTGTTAGTAGTGTATAGCCTGGTGTGGTCATGGTGGTAGTAGTGTATAGCCTGGTGTGGTCATGGTGGTAGTGTACAGTCTGGTGTGGTTGTGGTGGTAGTGTATAGTCTGGTGTGGTGGTGGTAGTAATGTATACTCTGGTGTGGTTGTGGTAGTAGTGTATAGGCTGGTGTGGTTGTGGTTGTAGTAGTGTATAGTCTGGTGTGGTGGTGGTAGTAGTGTATAGTCTTGTTTGGTTGTGGTTGTAGTAGTGTATAGTCTGGTGTGGTTGTGGTGGTAGTAGTGTATAGTCTGGTGTGGTTGTGGTGGTAGTAGTGTATAGTCTGGTGTGGTTGTGGTTGTAGTAGTGTATAGTCTGGTGTGGTCATGGTGGTAGTGTTTAGTCTGGTGTGGTGGTAGTGTTTAGTCTGGTGTGGTGGTGGTAGTAGTGTATAGCCTGGTGTGGTGGTGTTAGTAGTGTATAGCCTGGTGTGGTCATGGTGGTAGTAGTGTATAGCCTGGTGTGGTCATGGTGGTAGTGTATAGTCTGGTGTGGTCGTGGTGGTAGTGTTTAGTCTGGTGTGGTCGTGGTGGTAGTGTATAGTCTGGTGTGGTTGTTGTAGTCGTGTATAGTCTGGTGTGGTTGTTGTAGTCGTGTATAGTCTGGTGTGGTTGTGGAAGTAGTGTATTGTCTGGTGTGGCTGTGGTGGTAGTGTATAGTCTGGTGTGGGTTTGGTGGTAGTAGTGTATCGCCTGGTGTGGTTATGGTAGTAGTGTATAGTCTGGTGTGGTAGTAGTGTATAGCCTGGTGTGGTTGTGGTAGTAGTGTATAATCTGGTGTGGTGGTGGTAGTAGTGTCTAGTTCACGGTCTCTTTAGTCTCGTGTGGTTGTGGTAGTAGTGTTTTGCTCACAGTTTCTTTACACTACTACCACAATCACACCAGACCACCATGGAGGCTGAGCTATACACTACCACAACCATGAAAACAAGTTTGCATATCAAAAGGCTTATTGAACCATTGAGACCCAGCAGGGATCATGTGGCGTGGGATGACATAATTATGTAATTTCCTGGTTGAAATCCAGATCTCTGTTCAGAGACATCAGATGATTAAATGTCCTTTTCATGACAATATCAAGAAGTCTGGGACAGACATATTTTGGTTGTTATTTGGGTCGGGAATTTGCCCACAACAAATGCAAATCAAATCAAACTTTGTCACATGCACTGAATACAAGTGTAGACTTTACCATGAAATGCTTACTTACAAGCCCTTAACCAACAGTGCAATTCAAGAATATATAAATATTTATCAAGTAGACAAAAATAAAAAGTAATAATAAAAAGTAACACAATAAGAATAACAACAAGGCTATATACAGGTGGCACCGGTACCGGGTCAGTGTGCGGGGGTACAGGCTAGTTGAGGTAATCTGTACATGTAGGTGGAGGCGAAGAGACTATGCATAGGTAACAAACAAACAGCGAGCAGCAGCAGTGTACAAAAAGGAGGGGGTAAATGTCAATTGTCCGTGGCGATTTTAAGAATTGTTCAGCAGTCTTATGATTTGGGGGTAGAAGCTGTTGAGGAGCCTTTTGGTCCTAGACTTGGCGTTCCGGTACCGCATGCCGTGCGGGAGCAGAGAAAAGTATACCACCTAGAATATAGGTCCTGGATGGCAGAAAGCTTGGTCCCAGTGATGTACTGGAGCCGTTTGCACTACCCTCTGTAGCGCCTTACGGTCAGATGCTGAGCAGTTGACATACCAGGTGGTGATGCAACCGGTCAGGATGCTCTCGATGGTGCAGCTGTAGAACCTTTTGAGGATCTGGGGACCCATGCAAAATCTTTTCAGTCTCCTGAGGGGGAACAGGCTTTGTCGTGCCCTCTTCACGACTGTCTTGGTATGTTTGGACCATGATAGTTCGTTAGTGATTTGGACACCAAGGAACTTGAAACGCTCCACTACAGTCCCATCAATGTTAAAGGGGGCCTGTTCGGCCCTCCTTTTCCTGTAGTCCACGATCAGCTCCTTTGTCTTGCTCACATTGAGGGAGAGGTTGTTGTCCTGGCACCACACCGCCAGTTCTCTGACCTCCTCCCTCCCTGCAGTTTGCTATAAGGACAATTCCATGACACTTTTAGTCGTCAAGCAGACTAAAAGTTTCTCTCAAAATGACGCTTACAAGTGGTTGGTAAATGCCTCTTTCATATTAAAAACTTACCACAAAAGAGAGAGAAGGCCACTGGAATCTTCTCATATCCTTCCAACATTTGGTATGCTAATATATGCAAATCCATGCACAACCAGACACTGACCTCAACTTGCCAGACGAAAGCAGTAAATATCAAATTTTCCCAGCTTTTAACCATCTTCTGCCTTGCCACCTGCCAAAAAAACACTCCAACATTTTTCTCATTAATATGCAAATGCAGGCAATCAGATTTGCGTGTTGGATTGAATTAATCTCTGCCACCCCTTCTGCTTGTACTGTAATCACAAATTACAGACAGGCATCTGACGAACGGCAAATGCCCCAAATCTGGTCAGAGGGCCCTTTACCTCAGGCTGGAAATCCCAATCATCACAAATAGTCAGACAGACATAGCAGCAGGTAATTTGGTATGTACGCTTCCAATTCCAAAGGGATATTTTCCTTTTCTCACTTCCATATCTCTTTCAAATCCCTCAGTCCTCATAGCATCTTCCAATACTATCCTGTTTCCCCCCCTCAATCTACACACAAAACCCCATAATCACAAAGCAGAAACAGGTTTTTAGAAATGTTAGTAAATGTATAAAAAATAGAAAACAGAAATATCACATTTAAATAAGTGTTCAGACTCTTTACTCAATACTTTTTTGAAACACCTTTGGCAGCGATTACAGCCTTGAGTCGTCTTAGGTTTGACGCTACAAGCTTGGCATACATGTACTTGGCGAGTTTCTCCCATTCTTCTCTGCAGATCCTCTCAAGCTGTCAGGTTGGATAGGGAGTGTCGCTGCACAGCTATTTCCAGGTCTCTCCAAAAATGTTCAAGTCCGGGCTCTTGCTGGGCCACTCAAGGACATTCAGAGACTTGTCCCGAAGCCACTCCTGTGTTGTCTTGACTGTCTGCTTGGAGACATATCTGGTCACTAGATCTGTTTCTACTCAAGCCATCTCATGTTAAGTTTGTTGTCATGCTATACACATACGGCATGCTAACAAACCTTGGAAGTGTTGTCCAAAGCACAAAAGGGATCTATCTGGTAACCAGAATACACATTAGACAGACAAACAGCAAATGTAGCAACTCCAAAAACAAACACCGTAACCATAGCAAGCATTTCTATTTGCATTACATTTCCATTTTAGACATTTAGCAGAGCGACTGACAGTAAGTGCATTCCTCTTAAGATAACTAGGTGGGACTTATGGTTATAATAAATAAAGTCTTAGCGAAGGGAGCATGTGGTGATATTAACCATTTCACAGATATTTCTATTTTATTCCTATATTCAGAACTCCCAATTCCACACAGCAGCACCAGTAGTCCCTTCTGTTGTCATGTTTATTGTAGTCATGCACCATAACACCTCTACACATGGAGAGATGACGAGAAAATAATCTAGCAGAGGCCTCGTTGCGGTGACAAAGAGGGCCAGACAATGGTGTAACAGCATTACTTCAATTCTCCTCGGACAGTGTTTTAATTTAATGAGGCACGCGCTGCGTGCTCGGTTGAGTCGCCGTCTCACTTTGTCTGGAGCAAGGTTAATCTGTGAAAACAAGGGCATGCAGGGAAAACATCAACAAGACAGAGCCAGGGCGACCTGGGAGAGTCAAATAGCCAGAACTGAAGCACAGATTTCATATTGAGATCATGGTCTTGCATTATAACAAATTTAGCAAGACACACAATGGTCAGAGAAAATTGCTCAAATTGAAGTAGAGATAACAATAATGCTATAGTTTATGGTGGGCTATTTCCTGCTCCCTGTTAGAGCGTGACATTGTGAACAGACCTATCATAGTCACGGTGATGACAGCCGAGCAGCAAAAATCTCCCTTAAACACTGTGTACAAAGCCTCTGCTGTGCCACCAGCCTTGTCCCTCCGTCTGCCATCAGGGACCCCAGAGCCCAGGCAACAGTCGCCTGGCAACATCGTTAAGGCTCTAAACATATTTCCTAGCTCTACTTGTGGTAGGATATATTCTTTCAGCATGGAAACTTTATTTTATTAGCTGGTAGCGTGGCGGTTTCTGTCTCTGGGTGTCTATGTGCTGCTACGGCCGCCCCCGGTGTGTTTGCTCTGGGAATATGAAAGACGTTGGACTGCCGTAGAACAGGATATTATATCATAATTAGCAGGGGTTCTGGGCTGGCACGCCGCAAGAAAACAGATGGTGCACAAATTCTATTAGCAGGGAAGACATGGTCGAGCAGCTTTTAGAGTTGGCCGAGCCTGGCGACATTCAAGCCAGAGGAGCCCGCTGCTCACACCCCCAAACCATCAGCACCATACCTTTACTGACCTCCCACTTTTCCACTTCCACTTCTGATTTGACGAGGCCTGCAGCACAAGCTTCAATTCAGGGCTTTCTCAGGTCAAAAACCTTCACGTCACTGGACACAGTGCATTCACACCGTCTTCTCACATGGAGCTCAATGTGAAAGTCTATGAAACTGTCGTAAATCAGATTCACCCACTCGGAAATTGAGATGTAGTAGAAGAGAAGCACCATCTTCAGAAGTTGAATGACATTTTAGGCCACTGGGAGGCTGGAGACTGACATTCCCTCCATCAACACATCTCATCCAAACTGTCCATGATGTTGCCAAGTCATTGCATTAGCATAACTGTTATGATCACAGCTTTAATACTACTATAATGGTGTTATTACATAGTTATTACCACAAACAATCCATTTTGTTCATGTTTACACATTTGTCTTTGCCTCCCACACAAACTTACAGTACCTTGGGGATATTGATTATACAAATGAAGTTAAAGCTGCTTGGTACCCAGCAGAGCAGTTCAGCTTTAGTGCCAGACTCAAAGGGACAAAAGCAATGTAGCCACCTCAGGTTTGAAATAACAACGCCCCAGTGACCGGTCTCGCAGCTACGCCCCAGTGACCGGTCGTGCAGCTACGCCCCAGTGACCGGTCGTGCAGCTACGCCCCAGTGACCGGTCGTGCAGCTACGCCCCAGTGACCGGTCGTGCAGCTACGCCCCAGTGACCGGTCGTGCAGCTACGCCCCAGTGACCGGTCTCGCAGCTACGCCCCAGTGACCGGTCGTGCAGCTACGCCCCAGTGACCGGTCGTGCAGCTACGCCCCAGTGACCGGTCGTGCAGCTACGCCCCAGTGACCGGTCGTGCAGCTACGCCCCAGTGACCGGTCGTGCAGCTACGCCCCAGTGACCGGTCGCGCAGCTACGCCCCAGTGACCGGTCGCGCAGCTACGCCCCAGTGACCGGTCGCGCAGCTACGCCCCAGTGACCGGTCGCGCAGCTACGCCCCAGTGACCGGTCGCGCAGCTACGCCCCAGTGACCGGTCGCGCAGCTACGCCCCAGTGACCGGTCGCGCAGCTACGCCCCAGTGACCGGTCGCGCAGCTACGCCCCAGTGACCGGTCGCGCAACAAACAAACCAAACACTCTCCCTCCCTCAATATTTTGCCATCTTTCCCACTCCTCCACCTGTCCTTCACTCTCTCTCATTCTGTCTGTCCATCTTTCAATCGTTTACAAAATGGTTCAGCTTTAATATCGTCCTCTTGCTTTTTATCACAACCTGAGCTCTCCATAGCAGAACAAACAGGGCTCACATAATCACGTTGTCCTTCTGTAAATATCATGGGCCCCGTCTCATCTTTATTTTATCACCATCCATATCACTAAAGAACCCAGAGTGGGCCAATATCGCTTTGGCTTCAGGGTCACTGGGCCCCAGCCATATATTACATATCACCACGTGATGCACTATCATAAAGAGAGAGGGTAGGAGACCAAGAAAGAACACGTACTGCACAGCATGAAGAATACAGAGACAAGTAACACAGCAGCAGGAAACACAAGCAAACAAGCAACGTACAAACGAGCAACATAACATCAGGATGTTAAATATATAAATCATGTGTAAGTGGAAACATATGCATACAAATGTTTATGAGAAGAAACACCCTTCAACAAAATGCAACACACAGCAATGAAGCTCCCATTCCGGTTATTGACAGAAGCCTGTAACATAGCAGACCAATCAGAACTCATCTCTAGGCATGTCCAGGCCCACTATTATCTCAACCAATCATGGCTAACGGGAAGGTTCCTGTCTGTCTTTTTCCATGCCTTACCAACTTCTAATATATATTTTTGTATTTAGACTTTGCATACTAGGTTGTTGTTAGAGACAGGGGGGTGGACTATTGTGTCGTTTTCTATTGGGCACAGGGGAGGCTAGTGTGTTTTTTTCCCCCCGGTTTAAGTTCACTCTGTTGCAGGTTTTACTATATAATTTCTTCCATCCTAACAAATTTCCTCATCTGCTTTCATGCGACTCCCCTATGTCAAGGCGTTTTGGTACATCCCTTACGCACTGCGCTTTTCTGCACGCTAACCTTTTCAATACCACAGGTCAATATAGTCTACCAGTCTAACTGTCTATCCTGCCATCTATCCACCATTCATAGTGACAATAGTGGTAGGTGGATCATTTGTCCAGATCTGAAGTAGACTAACTAGCAATCACACCACACATAAAAGCGTTCAAAGCTGCTCCAATATGAATCCACAAGAACAAATAGGAATAGCTGAGGCCTGGTGCATGAAAGAACACATTGGGCACAAACCTCAATTCCACGTTGGTTCAACGTATCATTGAAATTTCATGGAAACAACGTTGATTCAACCAGCGTGTGGCCAGTGGAAACAGTGAAGAGACACAGCTCAAAATGCTCCCCTATTTATCTTGTTAAGGGACAATACAATCATCTAGGCTAGCCTACAACGCCACAATACAATGAATAACTGCATAATTGTTTTCATTTGAGTCCAAAATTATACTCTAGGCTGCAGTGAAAATGACATTTGAATAATGGCGCCAAAGACCTGTGATTTGAATGTTTCATTCCATTTGGATCACTTGTGGGTCTACTCTAGACAGTTGATAAAATCTCAAAAGGCACAGTAGCAGGCCAGTCTGGCTGTATTTTTACTTTTGATACTGAGATGCGCTGTCTGTTGCGGATCATCATTCTCCCAAGTCGTCCTATAATAATGTGGCCACATATGCTCCCGGCAGGCCATTATTCAGGAAACTTAACACGCGCTCTGCCTCATCTCAAATCCATGTGGCGATTCCTTGCTGACCTAGAACCTAACGCTTTATAGCCTAAATATTTGTCATTTAACTTATTCAAATGTATTACTTTTAATATCTGGCATAAATACAACCAGTCCAATGTTTGTATCTGACATGCTCCTTCAAAATTCTTCTTTAGGCATGCGCACGTTTGGCAAAAATGCCAGCATCCTCTAAATGGTTTTTTATGTGAGTAAAGTACATGTCGGATAAAACATTTAATGACAGGCCGGATGGAAGCAGAAAATGCATCTGTAAACTTTTCAAATGTCGACAAAACACGCCTGATAAGGCGTGATCTTTTAGTTTCTAAAATGTATAATGCAAGAAATTGTGGAAAATGCTTTTATGCACAAAAATTGATAAGTTAACTTGGCGTCACGCCTGGGGCGGCAGGGTAGCCTAGTGGTTAGAGCGTTGGACTAGTAACCGGAAGGTTGCAAGTTCAAACCCCCGAGCTGACAAGGTACAAAACTGTCGTTCTGCCCCTGAACAAGGCCTTCCTAGGCCGTCATTGAAAATAAGAATTTGTTCTTAACTGACTTGCTCTAGTTAAAGAAAGGTAAAAATAATAATATATATGTTGTGTGGTCCTCCCACTAAATGTGTGTCCTTCATCTATTTGCACATTTTCTTACTTGAACTGCTTTGTTGGGAAAGGGCTCATAAGTATTTTACGGTAAAGTACACTTGATGTATTCTCATGTGACAAATAACTTCCCAGGGTGGTGAAAGTGCACAGTGATGAGCTTGGTGCTCTTTTCAAATAAATATGCAGGGTCTTATTCTGGTGACATGATGATCAATGCTTGACTGCCATTTGACAAATAAAAACAATCC
Source organism: Oncorhynchus clarkii lewisi (assembly GCF_045791955.1). Taxonomy (NCBI): domain Eukaryota; kingdom Metazoa; phylum Chordata; class Actinopteri; order Salmoniformes; family Salmonidae; genus Oncorhynchus; species Oncorhynchus clarkii. The sequence goes on along the minus strand of NC_092159.1, from coordinate 51,428,027 downwards.
TGCTCTTTTGTCCATAATGATGTCATCATGTAGACTATACCCACACTGTATCTGTGAGCTGTTGGCTAGAGCACAGGTGTGAATACCTAGAGTTGAAATGCAGTTAGAGAAAGGCAGGTTGAGTTGTCCAGGATCAGAGTAGTATAGAAGGTGTCATATGCTGAGGCAGTGAAGAGTAGTAGAGGAACAGGCGTCCAGGGCGAGGGATTCTAAGAGGCTCCTTGTGAATAAGCCAAGGACAATAAGAGTTATTCATTTAGAAATTACAGCACTTTTTGTACATAGTCCCCCCATTTTAGGGGACCAAAAGAATTGCAAAAAAATGCACTTATATGTGTATTAAAGCAGTCAAAAGTGTTGTATTTGGTCCCATATTCCTAGCACATCAAGCTCTGTTGGACGCATTTGCTGTTTGTTTTGGTTGTTTCAGATTATTTTGTTTGCAACAGAAATCTAAATTAACATGACATGAAAGTTCACATTTTCAAGAAGTCATTTCTGACAACCAAAAAATGACTTTAAAATTCCTCTCCTGTAAAGTAGTAACATCAGACATCTGCCCCTGTTCAAGTGCTGTGTCATGTCTTAAAAACAATACAAACATAAGTCAATACTTTCTTTTGAAGGAGTTATGTAACTTACTCCCAGACTGCTGCAATGAGGTTATTTTCACAAAGGCAAAGTTGCAGTGAGACAAAAGTCCCATCATATGTCAACAGTTTATCTGTATTGGTCTCATTTCCCCTCTGGCCTTCCCGCCGTCATCTGGAGAACTGTTCTCCCTATCTTTCCACAGCCAATTCCCCTGCTTCAGCCGCTTGGCTATATGCCCTCACCATAATCAGTCCTAATCTGATAAACAAGTCAGCCTAATACTGTGCAGTAGGGGACTGTTGCACAAACCAGATGTTTGTTAAGACTTCCTGTGCACACTACAGTACAAAATGTGATGGGTCACACAGACAGACATGCACTAGCACACACATACAGACAGACAGACACATACAGACAGAGAGAGAGACAGAAGTGCTATTACTTGTCACACCATCCAACTTTTTTCAAGGCTGGTAACATATGTTTGTCGATCAGATATCCAAGCTAGATGGAGAGGAGTCATTGAAGAAAGGACAGGAAACTTCAAGAGCATAAATATCTGCTGTCTAAGAGAAGAATGATATCAGCCCAAAGCACCAGGCACACACCGGTCTGCCTGACAACCCGTCCAGACTCAACACAGCAGTGGTCTAAGGCACTGCATCGCTTGGCTGCATGTGCCACCAGAGACCAGAGACTCTGGGTTCGCGCCCAGACTCTCTCGCAACCAGACGCACAATTGGCCTAGTGTCGTCCGGGTTAGGCCGGTAAGGATATCCTTGTCTCATCGCGCTCTAGCGGCTCCTGTGGCGGGCCGGGCCCAGTGCGCACTAACCAGGTCGCCAGGTTAGCGCGCGACCTCCGACACATTGGTGCGGCTGGCTTCCGGGTTGGATGCGCACTGTGTTAAGAAGCAGTAGGTTGGGTTGTGTTTCTGAGGATGCATGGCTTTCGACCTTCGTCTCTCCCGAGCCCGTAGCAATGAGACAAGATAGTAACTACCAATTGGATACCACGAAATTGGGGAGAAAAGGAGGTCAAATGTCCCCCCCCAAAAAAAAAAATATATATATATATATCTTTTTTTTAAGTTGAAAAAAATATATATTGAAAAAATATTGTTTTGAGCTGGCATCAAATTAGTATCTATAATTATCTGTAATTCTTCCATGCATCAAACCGAATATACTTAAATATCTGGGTAGAGTTACAGGAGAGGATAAGTAATGTTTAGGTTGGGTACCAGATAAACCTGATGACTAAGTTAATAAAACAGAGTGGGTAGTGTACTGTGCAGCTATCACGGTAAACCTCATTAGCCAGAGCCACAGCGTAATGAGGATTATTTTTCACCTCATTGCACTCGCACCTTTGTTAGGCGAATTCCTTCATTTATTTATTCATTTTAAATTTAGTGATGATGCAGATTGTTGAAGCACCAACACATGCCCTCTGTGTTTTGCAGGCTGCCCAGGTACACACATACCCAAACACTTACTGTGCGTGCTGTACCGCACACACAGAAACACACATCCCTACCGGCACACCTTGCTGGAATAGTTTCAGGGGACATTGGAATCCAGATCAATTTGGCACAGTAACCAAGCCCAACCAAACAAGAGAGGAGAATACAGTAAATCATGTTAGCACAAATGGAAAAGAGCAGAGGAGTCCTACCAGAAGAGAAGTGATCTGAGAGAGAAGAGAACAACATGATGAAGAGGAAGAAGAAAGTGGGAGAAAGAGTGAAAAAGGGAATGCAAACCATCTGCAATGTAAAAGCATTGTTTGTACGTTCACAAGACGTTCTATCCTGCTATCCTACCCATCATTAATACATTATTTCTGCACTAAATCGAATGAATACCTTGTAAGTCATCAGAAAATGGTTATATTGTTTGAGTTGAATAGGTTAATTGATTTATTTACATTTCTCTAAGGAAACACAATTATCAGATGCAAACCAGTGTTGATGGCAGGATTCTGTCCTTCAGGCTGGTTAGCAGTGCTTTAGAGTGGGTTACTATGCAACTCCACGCTCTAATCCTCGGAATTGAACTCTAAGGTTCACAGAAAGAGTCAAAGTGGGAGCAATCATCCCAGTACAGCAAAGAGAGACCCCCTGTCTCTACCCCTCTACATAGAACCCCCCAAACACTAGGGAGTCGAGAGAGAGAGAGAGAGAGAGAGAGAGAGAGAGAGAGAGAGAGAGAAGAGGAGAAAAGAACAAAGCCTTACAAATCAAGATAATTCTCAAGTACTGAGGGATTCGGGAGATTTTTACAAAAATATGTAAAAAAGTGAGGTGGGAGAAAATCCTTTGCATTTTAATGAACATTTTGAATGGAATGTAAATAAAGGAAAGAATACAGAAAAGCAACACAACGAACTCAGCGTTGAGTTTTGATGGAATTTTTTAACAAGGCTGACTGAGCGATTGTCACACTGATGGTGTGAAGCAGTCACACACTCACCTTAGCCAGAGTGATGAGAAGGCATTATGACTTGGGCTTAAGTCCAGGAGGAAGGCAATGGGTCCCTTGAAGAATAGATGATGTTTTCATAAGCCAATCTAGGACTATATGATTGGTTGAACACTTAGATGTGTCTGGAGCAATTCTAATTGGCTGTTCAAGGACCCTCTGATGGTGCTATTGACCATTTTACTGAGTGATAGCTTAGGCTGGTAAACATGTCTTATTCATATTTCTAAAAAGCTGCTTAGATGAAAGCATCTATCCACACAGACAAGTGGACAGTGAAACAGAGGGAGATGGGGAGGTAGAGAGATAGGTGACAGAGACATATCTAGTAAGGGTAATAATGGGGAAATAGCTCAAGCGGACATGACAAACACTTTCCAGTGTGACCTTTCAGGTGTGTGTGTGTGTGTGTGTGTGTGTGTGTGTGTGTGTGTGTGTGTGTGTGTGTGTGTGTGTGTGTGTGTGTGTGTGTGTGTGTGTTGGAAGGACAGGTGACTAGATAACTCTGGAGAAGGCTGAGCCTCTGAATGGTTGAGTGACCTCATACATCACCCTGGGACTCGGAGCTCGTACAAAGACATGCACACACATGTGCGGAAATACACACACGCATACATGTGCATACACACACACACCCACATGATATGAACACACACACCCACCTCAGCTTGAGAAGGACACGCTACCGTGGGTTACTGTCTGTTACCATGACACTGCCTGTCTGGAGTCCATCCAGCCTCTCTTACACAACCAGACTATCAATCAGGGAGCCTTCCCGACACACTTCCACTAGAGCCAGTAATACACACACACAGGCAATATTTTACATTTCTCCCCCTTGTATTCTGTACCAAACAGCATGTATTGTACTGTAAGTGCACCAGCTATCTGACAAGAATCTGGAGATGTGACAGAACATCCTTAAACTTTTAGTATCTCAAGGAAACTTGCTGATCAGAAGAATAATTATCCTATTAGCAAAGTGACTTAACAAGTGATAAAATACATGAGTCATTTAGAAGAGTTCCATCTGATACCTTGTCCAAAAAGCAACGAAGAAATCAGAATAATTAGACTAATCAGCACTAATCCGAAATGACAACGGCAGAACCTGAGACCTAACAAACAGTGAAGAGAGAGGGAAAGAAGACAATGAGAAAGAGAGGATGAAAAAGGAAGCAAGGAATGACGAAAAGTGAGAGAGGAAAGGATGACAGAAAACTGAAAAGATGAGAAGGGTGGAATGATGGGTAAAATGGGGGACATTTAAAAGGAGAAGTGAATGAGCATAGGAAAGATAATACAGAATGTTCTGTGTCCTGTCCTGTTGAAAGGAAGACAGGAAGTCTCCAGTGATGGTACATGGTGTGAGAGGGATGAATAGAGCTAGTCTGCCCACCAGAGCAAACACACACGCTCAGAATAACATGAACAACAGGTGATAATGTTGGCTCTACTGGACTGTGATTAATCAAGGACAGCAATCTACTAATTACAGCCTCCAATCAATTACCTCCACACTCATTACCCAGTCAACACAACACGTCTCTATACCCTCCACAGCATTAACCAGTCAACAAGTCTCTATACCCTCCAAAGCATTAACCAGTCAACACAACACGTCTCTATACCCTCCACAGCATTAACCAGTCAACGCGTCTCTATACCCTCCACAGCATTAACCAGTCAACAAGTCTCTATACCCTCCACAGCATTAACCAGTCAACACAACACGTCTCTATACCCTCCACAGCATTAACCAGTCAACGCGTCTCTATACCCTCCACAGCATTAACCAGTCAACAACAACACATCTCTATACCCTCCACAGCATTAACCAGTCAATACAACACGTCTCTATACCCTCCACAGCATTAACCAGTCAACACAACACGTCTCTATATCCTTCACAGATTGACCAGTCAACACAACAACTCTCTATACCCCCAACAGCGTTAACCAGTCAACACGTCTCTATACCCTCCAGAGCATTAACCAGTCAACACGTCTCTATACCCTCCACAGTATTAACCAGTCAACACGTCTCTATACCCTCCACAGCATTAACCAGTCAACACAACACGTCTCTATACCCTCCACAGCATTAACCAGTCAACACAACACGTCTCTATACCCTCCACAGCATTAACCAGTCAACACGTCTCTATACCCTCCACAGCATTAACCAGTCAACACGTCTCTATACCCTCCACAGCATTAACCAGTCAACAAAACACGTCTCTATACCCTCCACACTCAATAACCAGTCAACACGTCTCCATACCCTCCACAGCATTAACCAGTCAACACAACACATCTCTATACCCTCCACACTCAATAACCAGTCAACACGTCTCCATACCCTCCACAGCATTAACCAGTCAACACAACACGTCTCTATACCCTCCACAGCATTAACCAGTCAACAAAACACGTCTCTATACCCTCCACACTCAATAACCAGTCAACACGTCTCCATACCCTCCACAGCATTAACCAGTCAACACAACACGTCTCTATACCCTCCACAGAATTAACCAGTCAACACAACACGTCTCTATACCCTCCACAGCATTAACCAGTCAACAAAACACGTCTCTATACCCTCCACACTCAATAACCAGTCAACACGTCTCCATACCCTCCACAGCATTAACCAGTCAACACAACACGTCTCTATACCCTCCACAGCATTAACCAGTCAACACGTCGCTATACCCTCCACAGCATTAACCAGTCAACACAACACGTCTCAATACCCTCCACACTCATTGACCAGTCAACACAACACGTCTCAATGCCCTCCACACTCATTAACCAGTCAACACAACACGTCTCTATACCCTCCACAGCATTAACCAGTCAACACAACACGTCTCTATACCCTCCACAGCATTAACCAGTCAACACGTCTCTATACCCTCCACAGCATTAACCAGTCAACACAACACGTCTCTATATCCTCCACAGCATTAACCAGTCAACACAACACCTCTCTATACCCTCCACAGCATTAACCAGTCAACACAACACGTCTCTATACCCTCCACAGCATTAACCAGTCAACACGTCTCTATACCCTCCACAGCATTAACCAGTCAACACAACACGTCTCTATACCAGTCAACACAACACCTCTCTATACCCTCCACAGCATTAACCAGTCAACACAACACGTCTCTATACCCTCCACAGCATTAACCAGTCAACACGTCTCTATACCCTCCACAGCATTAACCAGTCAACACAAAACGTCTCTATACCCTCCACAGCATTAACCAGTCAACACAACACGTCTCTATATCCTCCACAGATTTACCAGTCAACACAACACCTCTCTATACCCTCCACAGCATTAACGAGTCAACACGTCTCTATACCCTCCACAGCATTAGCCATTCAACACAACACGTCTCTATACCCTCCACAGCATTAACCAGTCAACACAACACCTCTCTATATCCTCCACAGCATTAACCAGTCAACACAACACCTCTCTATACCCTCCACAGCATTAACCAGTCAACACAACACCTCTCTATACCCTCCACAGCATTAACCAGTCAACACAACACGTCTCTATACCCTCCACAGCATTAACCAGTCAACACGTCTCTATACCCTCCACAGCATTAACCAGTCAACACAACACGTCTCTATATCCTCCACATATTCACCAGTCAACACAACACGTCTTTATACCCTCCATAGCATTAACCAGTCAACACGTCTCTATACCCTACACAGCATTAACCAGGCAACACAACACGTCTCTATATCCTCCACAGATTGACCAGTCAACACAACACCTCTCTATACCCTCCACAGCATTAACCAGTCAACACAACACATCTCTATACCCTCCACAGCATTAACCAGTCAACACAACACATCTCTATACCCTCCACAGCATTAACCAGTCAACACAACACGTCTCTATACCCTCCACAGCATTAACCAGTCAACACATCTCTATACCCTCCACAGCATTAAACATTCAACACATCTCTATAACCTCCACAGCATTAACCAGTCAACACAACACGTCTCTATACCCTCCACAGCATTAACCAGTCAACACATCTCTATACCCTCTACAGCATTAACTAGTCAACACAACACGTCTCTATACCCTCCACAGCATTAACCAGTCAACACAACACGTCTCTATACCCTCTACAGCATTAACTAGTCAACACAACACGTCTCTATATCCTTCACATATTGGCCAGTCAACACAACACGTCTTTATACCCTCCACAGCATTAACCAGTCAACACAACACATCTCTATACCCTCCACAGCATTAACCAGTCAACACAACACGTCTCTATACCCTCTACAGCATTAACTAGTCAACACAACACGTCTCTATATCCTCCACAGATTGACCAGTCAACACAACACCTCTCTATACCCTCCACAGCAGTAACCAGTCAACACAACACGTCTTTATACCCTCCATAGCATTAACCAGTCAACACATCTCTATACCCTCCACAGCATTAACCAGTCAACACAACACGTCTCTATATCCTCCATAGATTGACCAGTCAACACAACACCTCTCTATACCCTCCACAGCATTAACCAGTCAACACAACACATCTCTATACCCTACACAGCATTAACCATTAACCACGTCTCTATACCCTCCACAGCATTAACCAGTCAACACAACACGTCTCTATACCCTCCACAGATTGACCAGTCAACACAACACATCTCTATACCCTCAACAGATTGACCAGTCAACACAACACATCTCTATACCCTCCACAGCATTAACCAGTCAACACAACACATCTCTATACCCTCCACAGCATTAACCAGTCAACACAACACCTCTCTATACCCTCCACATCATTAACCAGTCAACACAAAACATCTCTATACCCTCCACAGCATTAACCAGGCAACACAACACGTCTCTATACCCTCCACAGCATTAACCAGTCAACACAACACGTCTCTATACCCTCCACAGCATTAACCAGTCAACACAACACCTCTCTATACCCTCCACATCATTAACCAGTCAACACAAAACATCTCTATACCCTCCACAGCATTAACCAGTCAACACAACACGTCTCTATACCCTCCACAGCATTAACCAGTCAACACAACACCTCTCTATACCCTCCACATCATTAACCAGTCAACACAAAACATCTCTATACCCTCCACAGCATTAACCAGTCAACACAACACATCTCTATACCCTCCACAGCATTAACCAGTCAACACAACACATCTCTATACCCTCCACAGATTGAGACACGGCTTCTTTGACATGTTCTGTACAAACACCTAATCAGTATTCATAGGTTCCAACAACTTATGGAAAACGGACTGCTGGACAGACAACAACAACATGTGTGCGCGCGAGCATGTGTGTTTGTGTATTTATATGTAAATACATGTAAATGTATTTGTCATATGCTTCATAAACAACAGGTGTAGACTAACAGTGAAATGCTTACTATGTGTGTGTCTGTATATATGCATGTCTGTGTGTCTGTCTATATGCATGTGTGTGTCTGTCTGTATATATGCATGTGTCTGTCTGTATATGCGTGTGTGTGTCTGTCTGTCTGTCTGTCTGTATATGCATGTGTCTGTCTGTATATGCATCTGTCTGTCTGTATATGCATGTGTCTGTCTGTCTGTGTCTGTCTGTGCATGTGTCTGTCTGTCTGTATATGCGCCTGTCTGTATATGCATGTGTCTGTCTGTCTGTTGTCTGTGCATGTGTCTGTGTCTGTCTGTCTGTATATGCACCTGTCTGTCTATGCATGTGTCTGTCTGTCTGTCTATGCATGTGTCTGTCTGTCTATGCATGTGTCTGTCTGTCTATGCATGTGTCTGTCTGTCTGTCTGTCTGTCTGTCTGTCTGTCTGTCTATGCATGTGTCTGTCTGTCTGTCTGTCTATGCATGTGTCTGTCTGTCTGTCTGTATATGCATCTGTCTGTCTGTATATGCATGTGTCTGTCTGTCTGTCTGTGCATGTGTCTGTCTGTCTGTCTGTCTGTCTGTCTGTATATGCGCCTGTCTGTATATGCATGTGTCTGTCTGTCTGTTGTCTGTGCATGTGTCTGTCTGTCTGTATATGCGCCTGTCTGTCTATGCATGTGTCTGTCTGTCTGTCTGTCTATGCATGTGTCTGTCTGTCTGTCTATGCATGCGTCTGTCTGTCTGTCTGTCTATGCATGTGTCTGTCTGTCTGTCTGTATATATATATATTTGTGTGTGTGTGGGGGGGGGGGGGGGGTGTATGTGTCTGTATACAGTTGAAGTTGTAAGTTTACATACACTTAAGGTGGAGTAATGAAAACTCGTTTTCAACCACTCCACAAATTTCTTGTTAACAAACTATAGTTTTGGCAAGTCGGTTAGGACATCCACTTTGTGCATGACACAAGTATTTTTTCCAACAATTGTTTACAGACAGATTATTTCACTTCACTGTATTACAATTCCAGTGGGTCAGAAGTTTACATACACTAAATTGACTATTTCTTTAAACAGCTTGGAAAATTCCTAAAATGATGTCATGGCTTTGGAAGGTTCTGATAGGCTAATTGACATAATTTGAGTCAATTGGAGGTTTACCTGTAGATGTATTTCAAGGCCTACCTTCAAACTCAGTGCATCTTTGCTTGAAATCATGGGAAAATATAAAGAAATCAGCCAAACTTTTTTTTTGTAGACCTCCACAAGTCTGGTTCATCCATGGGAGCTGTTTCCAATTGCCTGAAGGTACCATGTTCATCTGTACAAACAATAGTACACAAATATAAACACCATGTGACCACGCAGCCGTCATACCGCTCAGGAAGGAGATACTTATGTTCCACCATAATTTGCAAATAAATTCATTAAAAATCCTACAATGTGATTTTCTGGATTTTCCTAATGATTTTTCCTAATTTTGTCTGTCATAGTTGAAGTGTACCTATGATGAAAATTATAGGCCTCTCTCATCTTTTTAAGTGGGAGAACTTGCACAATTGGTGGCTGACTAAATACTTTTTTGCCCCACTGTATGTATGTATGTATGTATGTACAGTGCCTTGCGAAAGTATTCGGCCCCCTTGAACTTTGCGACCTTTTGCCACATTTCAGGCTTCAAACATAAAGATATAAAACTGTATTTTTTTGTGAAGAATCAACAACAAGTGGGACACAATCATGAAGTGGAACGACATTTATTGGATATTTCAAACTTTTTTAACAAATCAAAAACTGAAAAATTGGGCGTGCAGAATTATTCAGCCCCTTTACTTTCAGTGCAGCAAACTCTCTCCAGAATTTCAGTGAGGATCTCTGAATGATCCAGTGTTGACCTAAATGACTATTATGATAAATACAATCCACCTGTGTGTAATCAAGTCTCCGTATAAATGCACCTGCACTGTGATAGTCTCAGAGGTCCGTTAAAAGCGCAGAGAGCATCATGAAGAACAAGGAACACACCAGGCAGGTCCGAGATACTGTTGTGAAGAAGTTTAAAGCCGGATTTGGATACAAAAAGATTTCCCAAGCTTTAAACATCCCAAGGAGCACTGTGCAAGCGATAATATTGAAATGGAAGGAGTATCAGACCACTGCAAATCTACCAAGAAAGACCTGGCTGTCCCTCTAAACTTTCAGCTCATACAAGGAGAAGACTGATCAGAGATGCAGCCAAGAGGCCCATGATCACTCTGGATGAACTGCAGAGATCTACAGCTGAGGTGGGAGACTCTGTCCATAGGACAACAATCAGTTGTATATTGCACAAATCTGGCCTTTATGGAAGAGTTGCAAGAAGAAAGCCATTTCTTAAAAGATATCCATAAAAAGTGTTGTTTAAAGTTTGCCACAAGCCACCTGGGAGACACACCAAACATGTGGAAGAAGGTGCTCTGGTCAGATGAAACCAAAATTGAACTTTTTGGCAACAATGCAAGACGTTATGTTTGGTGTAAAAGCAACACAGCTGAACACACCATCCCCACTGTCAAACATGGTGGTGGCAGCATCATGGTTTGGGCCTGCTTTTCTTCAGCAGGGACAGGGAAGATGGTTGAAATTGATGGGAAGATGGATGGAGCCAAATACAGGACCATTCTGGAAGAAAACCTGATGGAGTCTGCAAAAGACCTGAGACTGGGACGGAGATTTGTCTTCCAACAAGACAATGATCCAAAACATAAAGCAAAATCTACAAGGGAATGGTTCAAAAATAAACATATCCAGGTGTTAGAATGGCCAAGTCAAAGTCCAGACCTGAATCCAATCGAGAATCTGTGGAAAGAACTGAAAACTGCTGTTCACAAATGCTCTCCATCCAACCTCACTGAGCTCGAGCTGTTTTGCAAGGAGGAATGGGAAAAAATTTCAGTCTCTCGATGTGCAAAACTGAGAGAGACATACCCCAAGCGACTTACAGCTGTAATCGCAGCAAAAGGTGGCGCTACAAAGTATTAACTTAAGGGGGCTGAATAATTTTGCACAACCAATTTTTCCGTTTTTGATTTGTTAAAAAAGTTTGAAATATCCAATAAATGTTGTTCCACTTCATGATTGTGTCCCACTTGTTGTTGATTCTTCACAAAAAAATACAGTTTTATATCTTTATGTTTGAAGCCTGAAATGTGGCAAAAGGTCCCAAAATTCAAGGGGGCCGAATACTTTCGCAAGGCACTGTATATATATATATGTGTGTGTGTCTGTGTGTCTGAAGTAGAGTAAAATCCCGGCCGTGGTATAGCAAGCAGCCTCAAGCCTTCACTTTGCATTTTGAGCGAGACTAAAGATTAAAGCACCTCTCCCAGCAGCTCTCTTACAGGGCACAGCCCAATTATACCTCTCTGGACCTGCACCACAGACCGCGGAGGGATAGAGAGGGGGGGGGGGGGGGTGAGAGCTAGGAGCGAGAGGAAGGAAGGAGATAGACAGTGTATGCAAGAATGTGAAGAGAAGATGGAGAGATAGGAGAGAAAAGAGAGGGAGGGAGCAAACAGACCAAGTGGGGGTCCAAGAGAAAGCAAGAGAGGAAACACAAGGGTGCAATAGAGGGAGAAAAGGGAGAGCTGAACGAGACAAATACGGAGTAATTCAAATGAACAAAAGCCTGTCACACCACCCAACATGTGCAGCCAGGTGCATCCACAGATCAAACAGCCAAGTCTTTATAAGCCTCCTCTATAACAAGACCATAGATTAGCATGGCTGGACTGACAGTACAGTAACTACCTGTCGCTACCCAATGCCTTGCCCTTCAACAGTACGGTTGTATCCCAAATGGCACCCTACCTTTCACCAGAGCCCTATGGACACTGATCAAAATAAATGCACTTTTACGAGGAAAAGGTGACAATTGGGAAGCGCCCGTTGTCACCAGACCAATTCCGTCACTATGCTGAATAAGGAACTGTGCCAGATCTATAGATCGGTCTTCTGAGTCCCAGCTAGTGTTGGTTTACTAGCAGTCTAGTTGTTTACGGTTCTAACCTAATTCCTTCCTTTTAGCCTCCGTCATCAGCTCACGGAGAACAGCACAGCAGGCAGCCACAGATCACATGAAGAGTGAAGGTTGGGCGGAGGAGGTGGGCAGACAGAAGCAGGTTAAATCTTCTTCCTCATTTCCTCCCCCCCCAAGCCGCCAAAACTGTTCACAGAGATTATGGTTGGTGTTCGTAACTATCAAAGAGACGAGAGATGAAACGAGGAGGAGATTAGTGCACTTTCTCTGTCTTTCTAGCTTATTCTCAGGTACAGGCTCATTACACTGAGTGAATGGAAGAGGAAGGAAGGGAGGGGGAGAGAGCAGGTGTGTGTTAAGACTTCATTCTGAGAACCCTGCGTCAATGGTATAAGTGTGAGCCTTAGTGCTAGCCAGGGTGAGCCTTTGCGCTTGCCAGGGTGAGCCTTCGCGCTAGCCAGGGTGAGCCTTAGCGCTAGCCAGGGTGAGCCTTAGCGCTAGCCAGGGTGAGCCTTAGCGCTAGCCAGGGTGAGCCTTAGCGCTAGCCAGGGTGAGCCTTAGCGCTAGCCAGGGTGAGCCTTAGCGCTAGCCAGGGTGAGTATGTGTGGCTGAACTGAATATTCCAAGAAGATGGATTTCAGCTATTCCAATGACTCACGAGGAGTCGCAAGTTCAAGCTTCTGTATAACCTGTAAATCACTTGTCCTCAAAATGGACAAATGAGCCAAAGAACCTCGATCTGGCCTCATCTCTCCCAACCCCTCTGGCTGAGGTAAAAGGCTAGATAAATAAGGCATGGCTGTGGGGTCACTGAGGCGTGACCTTTCGGCCCATTTGCTGTGGCACTGCAGCAGGGGGACAGGAGTGCAGCCTCAGCCCTGGTCTGCTGCCCACTCCTCTGGCTCCTCCAGCCCTGCCGCTGCAGACGGTGCATTTTAATCAGCGCTGCGCTAGGATGGCTGGGGCAGTGCATCAAGCTTAACGAGGCTGAGAGAAGCCTTTCATTTACCCACATGCTGGTAACAAATGGACCGGGCCCCACGCAAGACAACCCCCCTCCCTCGCTGTCCTTCAAAATCTCACTATTATGACACAATGTCTGTCTCCTTCCCTCCAGCTCACGCCATCTCGGTTTCTTCCCCTCTGTATTAGCGTGCTCTCTCATTCCTCAAGTCCTCCCTCTGTCTTTTTCCCTCCCGTCTCTGCCTGTCCTTGTGCAGCATCTTTCTTTCCGCCTCTCTCCGGCGCTCATCCTCTACCGCCTCTCTCCGGCGCTCATCCTCTACCGCCTCTCTCCGGCGCTCATCCTCTACCGCCTCTCTCCGGCACTCATCCTCTACCGCCTCTCTTTGTCTATCTTTTCGTCTATCTCGTCATCTACTCCTCTAGACTTTCAGCTCCTTCCCTCTCCTGCCTCTTCTCGTCTTAACCAACAGTGCATCTCTATCGGTCACATACCCTCCCTCTACCCCTCTCTCCTCACCATTTCTCTCTCCTTCCTTCTACCAGCTCCCTTTCCTCACTCCTGCTCTCCCCCTTCCTGCCTTGCTCTCCCCCTTCCTGCCTTTCCTAGAGGTGTGTGTTGTCCTCCCAGGCAGAGTTCAGCTCCATCACTCATCTGCTCCACAGGTCTCATTAGGGACGGGCCAGGCGGGAACATTTTAATAAATAGATGAATGTGACACTGCCACAACAGTGGGTATACACACACACACACACACACACACACACACACACACACACACACACACACACACACACACACACACACACGAATGCATACACGTGCAAACACACAAATTAACACACACTCCAATGCGTCTTTGGGGATCTTGAGAAAGATTAAGCCAGGGATGAGCCCTACACCAACGGAATAAAACTATTTCATTTGATTATTTCAAGCCAAATGATTCTCCGCGCTCAGACACACACTTCAACCTAGCTTGAATAATAGCAACAAAGTCTCCTCTGTGGCTACACAAACACATACTGATAACAGGGCACCTAGTCACAAACACCCCCCCCCCCCCCCCAACTACCTACCTCTGCTGCATTGTGCACAATAAGTCTTGCTTCATTAAAGCCAAATCTCATCCACTATCAGTTCACAACCACAGAAGTCGTTTGAACCGCCAGGGAAATACAATTCCATTTCAGGGTTATCTTAATATATGAGCTTGTCTCCCCCTCACTGGTCTGTTGTTATGAGCCAGGCAAACATCCACAATAGCACAATATTGCTCCTGCTCCATCGCACCACAGATTGGAGCTCACAAAGTAATTAGCAGTTTATATATGAGTGTGTGCGTGTGTGTATGTTTATGTGTTAGTGTGCTCTCAGCTCCCTGGTCTAATTCGTTCCCTGCTCTAATTTCTCCATCCGTTGTTAGCAGCCGGTTCATTTCACATATCTGGGGGAGAACGTGTCTGTCTGCCCTCAGTGTGCTGCAGACTATCCTCTCAGAACACTACGGAGGAATCAGACCAACACCTTCTTTTTACACAAAACTAAACAGACACACCGGGAAAAGGTCATATGTTTGTTGTCGAAACAAAGTTTTGTGATTTATTTAGTCAAGATCCGTCAATAAACCAGACAGATCTGTACAAGAGGATCAATTCCTTTTCTGTCTAGTTTTCCTTCTCTCACTGTCTTGTCCCATCTCTGTCACCTAATCATCTCCCTTCATCTATCTAGCTATTATCCCCATCCGTCTCCTCTTCCATCTCTCCCCCGAGGCCTCAGTCTTTTTCACTTGTCACAGGAGAGGGAGGGGTCATGGAGTAGAAGACTTATCATACGTGTTGTAGTGTGTAACGGAGTCAGATCGTACAGGATAGTCACCCACAGCTTGAAAAGGAGCCAATGGTGCCATTGAATTAGATATTTTTCAGTGGTGAGTACATTGTCAAGCATGGCGGCGAGGTAGATGTATTGGCTTGGCAGGGAGCACGAGATCAAGCATGTTGTGGGAGAGGAAACACACTCAGTAGTACAGTGAAGCCCGTTACATACTGTACAGAAATAGACCACAGGAATATGATATGACCTTGTATACATTGATTGGTGAGTGTACAGACAGTGTTGTACAACAGTATATTGTATCAATAGAAAATATCAGCCATGTGTTAGGATATTAGTGGATATGCTGAATGTATGCATGTGAACACATTGTGTGCAGGCTCCTTTATAATCCATCTCCAGGCTTTGCCATTGAGTTGTCAGGGTTTACAATGCTGTCTGGAAAATCTAAGTAAATTCTAAGCCTTCCCTTTCACAACTGCTTCCCTCCGCCCGTCTTGCCTCCTCCCCCGTCTCCCCCCCCCCCCCCCATCTTCCTTTCCTCCTCGCCCCACCCACATCATCCTTTCCTCCTCGCACCCCCACATCTTCCTTTCCTCCTTGTCCCCCATCTTCCTTTCCTCCTTGTCCCCCATCTTCCTTTCCTCCTCGTACCCCATCTTCCTTTCCTCCTCGTACCCCATCTTCCTTTCCTCCTCGTCCCCCATCTTCCTTTCCTCCTCGTCCCCCATCTTCCTTTCCTCCTCGTCCCCCATCTTCCTTTCCTCCTCGTCCCCCATCTTCCTTTCCTCCTCGTCCCCCATCTTCCTTTCCTCCTCGTCCCCCATCTTCCTTTCCTCCTCTTCCCCCATCTTCCTTTCCTCCTCGTCCCCCATCTTCCTTTCCTCCTCGTCCCCCATCTTCCTTTCCTCCTCCTCCCCCCATCTTCCTTTCCTCCTCCTCCCCCTCCTCCCCCATCTTCCTTTCCTCCTCCCCCATCTTCCTTTCCTCCTCCTCCCCCCATCTTCCTTTCCTCCTCCCCCCATCTTCCTTTCCTCCTCCCCCCCCTCTTCCTTTCCTCCATCTCCCCCCCATCTTCCTTTCCTTCTCCTCCTCCCCCCATCTTCCTTCCCCCCCCCCCCCATCTTCCTTTCCTCCTCCCCCCCCCCCCATCTTCCTTTCCTCCTCCCCCCCCCCCCCCCCCCATCTTCCTTTCCTCCTCCCCCCCCCCCCATCTTCCTTTCCTCCTCCCTCCCCCCATCTTCCTTTCCTCCTCCTCCCCCCATCTTCCTTTCCTCCTCCCCTCACCCATCTTCCTTTTCTCCTCCCCTCCCCCATCTTCCTTTCCTCCTCCCCCCAATCTTCCTTTCCTCTCCCCCCCAATCTTCCTTTCCTCTCCCCCCCCATCTTCCTTTCTTCTCCCCCCATCTTCCTTTCCTCCTCCCCTCACCCATCTTCCTTTCCTCCTCCCCTCCTGCCCATCTTCCTTTCCTCCTCCCCCCATCTTCCTTTCCTCCTCCCCCCATCTTTCTTTCTTTCTCCTCCTCCAAAGCCCCATATTCCTTTCCTTCTTCCCCCATCTTCCTTTCCTCCTCCCCCCCATCTTCCTTTCCTCCCCCCCCCCATCTTCCTTTCCTCCTCCCCCCCTCTTCCTTTCCTCCTCCCCCCCTCTTCCTTTCCTCCTCCCCCCCTCTTCCTTTCCTCCTACCCCCATCTTCCTTCTACTCCTTCCCCATTTTCCTTCTACTCCTCCCCCCATCTTCCTTCTACTCCTCCCCCCATCTTCCTTTCTTTCTCCTCCTCCAAAGCCCCATCTTCCTTTCCTCCTCCCCCATCTTCCTTTCCTCCCCCCATCTTCCTTTCCTCCCCCCATCTTCCTTTCCTCCTCCCCCCATCTTCCTTTCCTCCTCCCCTCCCCCCATCTTCCTTTCCTCCCCCCCCCCCCATCTTCCTTTCCTCCTCCCCCCCATCTTCCTTTCCTCTCCCCCCCATCTTCCTTTCTTTCTCCTCCTCCAAAGCCCCATATTCATTTCCTTCTCCCCCCATCTTCCTTTCTTTTTCCTCCTCCAAAGCCCCATATTCCTTTCCTTCTTCCCCCCATCTTCCTTTCCTCCTCCCCCCTCTTCCTTTCCTCCACCCCCCCCTCTTCCTTTACTCCTACCCCCATCTTCCTTTCCTCCTCCCCCCATCTTCCTTTCCTCCTCCTCCTCCTCCCCCCTTCCTTTCCTCCTCCCCCATTTTTTTCCTCCCTCCCCCCCATTTTCTACTCCCCCCCCCCCCCATCTTCCTTCTACTCCCCCCCCCCCCATCTTCCTTCTACTCCTCCCCCCCATCTTCCTTTCCTCCTCCCCCCATCTTCCTTTCCCCCCATCTTCCTTTCCTCCTCCCCCCATCTTCCTTTCCCCCCATCTTCCTTTCCTCCTCCCCCCCATCTTTCCTTCCTTCTCCTCCTCCACCCCATCTTCCTCCCCCCATCTTCCTTTCCTCCTCCCCCATCTTCCTTTCCTTCTCCTCCTCCTAAGCCCCATATTCCTTTCCTTCTCCCCCATCTTCATTTCCTCCTCCCCCCATCTTCCTTTCTTTCTCCTCCTCCAAAGCCCCATATTCCTTTCCTTCTTCCCCCATCTTCCTTTCCTCCTCCCGCCATCTTCCTTTCCTCCTCCCTTCCTTTCCTCTCCCCCCATCTTCCTTTCCTCCTCCCTTCCCCCCATCTTCCTTTCCTCTCCCCCCATCTTCCTTTCTTTCTCCTCCTCCAAAGCCCCATATTGCTTTCCTTCTCCCCCCATCTTCCTTTCCTCCTCCCCCCATCTTCCTTCTCCTCGTCCCCCATCTTCCTTTCCTCTTCCTCCTCCCCCCATCTTCCTCTTCCTCCTCCCCCCATCTTCCTCTTCCTCCTCCCCCCCATCTTCCTTTCCTCCTCCTCCTCCACCCCCCATCTTCCTTTCCTCCTCCTCCACCCCCCATCTTCCTTTCCTCCCCCCCGTCTTCCTTTCCCCCCCACCATCTTCCTTTCCAACTACTCCCCCCCATCTTCCTTTCCACCTGCTCCCCCCATCTTCCTTTCCTCCTCCTCCCCCCATCTTCCTTTCCTCCCCCCCCCATCGCCCTTTCCTCCTCCTCCCCCCCTCTTCCTTTCCTCCTCCTCCCCCCTCTTCCTTTCCTCCTCCTCCCCTTATCTTCCTTTCCTCCCCCCCCCCCATCTTCCTTTCCTCCTCCTTCACCCCCCATCTTCCTTTCCTCCTCCTCCCACCCCCATCTTCCTTTCCTCCTCCTCCCCCCCCATCTTCCTTTCCTCCCATCTTCCTTTCCTCCTCCCCCCCATCTTCCTTTCCTCCTCCTCCCCCCCATCTTCCTTTCCTTCTCCTCCTCCTAAGCCCCATATTCCTTTCCTCCACCCCCCCTCTTCCTTTACTCCTACCCCCATCTTCCTTTCCTCCTCCCCCATTTTCCTTCTACTCCCTCCCCCCCATTTTCCTTCTACTCCTCCCACCCATCTTCCTTCTACAACATCAGAAGCCTCCTCCCTAAGTTTGTCTTACTCACTGCTCTAGCACACTCTGCTAACCCTGATGTCCTTGCCGTGTCTGAATCCTGGCTCAGGAAGGCCACCAAAAATTCTGAGATTTCCATACCCAACTATAACATCTTCCGTCAAGATAGAACTGCCAAAGGGGGAGGAGTTGCAGTCTACTGCAGAGATAGCCTGCAAAGTAATGTCATACTTTCCAGGTCCATACCCAAACAGTTCGAACTACTAATTTTGAAAATTACTCTCTCCAGAAATAAGTCTCTCACTGTTGCCGCCTGCTACCGACCCCCTCAGCTCCCAGCTGTGCCCTGGACACCATTTGTGAATTGATCGCCCCCCATCTAGCTTCAGAGTTTGTTCTGTTAGGTGACCTAAACTGGGATATGCTTAACACCCCGGCAGTCCTACAATCTAAGCTAGATGCCCTCAATCTCACTCAAATCATCAAGGAACCCACCAGGTACAACCCTAACTCTGTAAACAAGGGCACCCTCATTGACGTCATCCTGACCAACTGGCCCTCCAAATACACCTCCGCTGTCTTCAACCAGGATCTCAGCGATCACTGCCTCATTGCCTGTATCCGCTACGGAGCCGCAGTCAAACGACCACCCCTCATCACTGTCAAACGCTCCCTAAAACACTTTGTGAGCAGGCCTTTCTAATCGACCTGGCCCGGGTATCCTGGAAGGACATTGACCTCATCCCGTCAGTTGAGGATGCCTGGTCTTTCTTTAAAAGTAACTTCCTCACCATTTTAGATAAGCATGCTCCGTTCAAAAAATGCAGGACTAAGAACAGATATAGCCCCTGGTTCACTCCAGACCTGACTGCCCTCGACCAGCACAAAAACATCCTGTGGCGGACTGCACTAACATCGAATAGTCCCCGCGATATGCAACTGTTCAGGGAAGTCAGGAACCAATACACACAGTCAGTCAGGAAAGCTAAAGCCAACTTCTTCAGGCAGAAGTTTGCATCCTGTAGCTCCAACTCCAAAAAGTTCTGGGACACTGTGAAGTCCATGGAGAACAAGAGCACCTCCTCCCAGCTGCCCACTGCACTGAGGCTAGGTAACACGGTCACCACCGATAAATCCATGATTATCGAAAACTTCAACAAGCATTTCTCAACGGCTGGCCATGCCTTCCGCCTGGCTACTCCAACCTCGGCCAACAGCTCCGCCCCCCCCCCCCCCTCGCAGCTACTCGCCCAAGCCTCTCCAGGTTCTCCTTTACCCAAATCCAGATAGCAGATGTTCTGAAAGAGCTGCAAAACCTGGACCCGTACAAATCAGCTGGGCTTGACAATCTGGACCCTCTATTCCTGAAACTATCCGCCGCCATTGTCGCAACCCCTATTACCAGCCTGTTCAACCTCTCTTTCATATCGTCTGAGATCCCCAAGGATTGGAAAGCTGCCGCAGTCATCCCCCTCTTCAAAGGGGGCGACACCCTGGACCCAAACTGTTACAGACCTATATCCATCCTGCCCTGCCTATCTAAGGTCTTCGAAAGCCAAGTCAACAAACAGGTCACTGACCATCTTGAATCCCACCGTACCTTCTCCGCTGTGCAATCTGGTTTCCGAGCCGGTCACGGGTGTACCTCAGCCACGCTCAAGGTACTAAACGATATCATAACCGCCATCGATAAAAGACAGTACTGTGCAGCCGTCTTCATAGACCTTGCCAAGGCTTTCGACTCTGTCAATCACCGTATTCTTATCGGCAGACTCAGTAGCCTCGGTTTTTCGGATGACTGCCTTGCCTGGTTCACCAATTACTTTGCAGACAGAGTTCAGTTTGTCAAATCGGCGGGCATGCTGTCCGGTCCTCTGGCAGTCTCTATGGGGGTGCCACAGGGTTCAATTCTCGGGCCGACTCTTTTCTCTGTATATATCAATTATGTTTCTCATGCTGCGGGCGATTCCCTGATCCACCTCTACGCAGACGACACCATTCTATATACTTCTGGCCCGTCCTTGGACACTGTGCTATCTAACCTCCAAACGAGCTTCAATGCCATACAGCACTCCTTCCGTGGCCTCCAACTGCTCTTAAACGCTAGTAAAACCAAATGCATGCTTTTCAACCGTTCGCTGCCTGCACCCGCACGCCTGACCAGCATCACCACCCTGGATGGTTCCGACCTTGAATATGTGGACATCTATAAGTACCTAGGTGTCTGGCTAGACTGTAAACTCTCATTCCAGACCCATATCAAACATCTCCAATCGAAAATCAAATCAAGAGTCGGCTTTCTATTCCGCAACAAAGCCTCCTTCACTCACGCCGCCAAACTTACCCTAGTAAAACTGACTATCCTACCGATCCTCGACTTCGGCGATGTCATCTACAAAATTGCTTCCAACACTCTACTCAGCAAACTGGATGCAGTTTATCACAGTGCCATCCGTTTTGTCACTAAAGCACCTTATACCACCCACCACTGCGACTTGTATGCTCTCGCTACATATTCGTCGCCAGACCCACTGGCTCCAGGTCATCTACAAGTCCATGCTAGGTAAAGCTCCGCCTTATCTCAGTTCACTGGTTACGATGGCAACACCCATCCGTAGCACGCGCTCCAGCAGGTGTATCTCACTGATCATCCCTAAAGCCAACACCTCATTTGGCCGCCTTTCGTTCCAGTTCTCTGCTGCCTGTGACTGGAACGAATTGCAAAAATCGCTGAAGTTGGAGACTTTTATCTCCCTCACCAACTTCAAACATCTGCTATCTGAGCAGCTAACCGATCGCTGCAGCTGTACATAGTCTATTGGTAAATAGCCCACACATTTTCACCTACCTCATCCCCATACTGTTTTTATTTATTTATTTTTCTGCTCTTTTGCACACCAATATCTCTACCTGTACATAACCATCTGATCATTTATCACTCCAGTGTTAATCTGCATAATTGTAATTATTTGCCTACCTTCTCATGCCTTTTGCACACAATGTATATATAGACTCCCCTTTTTTCTACTGTGTTATTGACTTGTTAATTGTTTACTCCATGTGTAACTCTGTGTTGTCTGTTCACACTGCTATGCTTTATCTTGGCCAGGTCGCAGTTGCAAATGAGAACTTGTTCTCAACTAGCCTACCTGGTTAAATAAAGGTGAAATAAAAAAATAAAAATAAAAAATACTCCTCCCACCCATCTTCCTTCTACTCCTCCCCCCATCTTCCTTTCCTCCTCCCCCCATCTTCCTTTCCCCCCCATCTTCCTTTCCTCCTCCCCCCATCTTCCTTTCCCCCCATCTTCCTTTCCTCTCCCCCCCATCTTCCTTTCTCCTTCTTCTCCCCCCCATCTTCCTTTCCTCCTCCCCTCCTGCCCATCTTCCTTTCCTCCTCCCCCCCATCTTCCTTTCCTCCTCCCCCCATCTTTCTTTCTTTCTCCTCCTCCAAAGCCCCATATTCCTTTCCTTCTTCCCCCATCTTCCTTTCCTCCTCCCCCCCATCTTCCTTTCCTCCTCCCCACCATCTTCCTTTCCTCCTCCCCACCATCTTCCTTTCCTCCTCCCACCCATCTTCCATTCCTCCTCCCACCCATCTTCCTTTCCTCCTCCCACCCATCTTCCTTTCCTCCTCCCACCCATCTTCCTTTCCTCCTCCCACCCATCTTCCTTTCCTCCTCCCACCCATCTTCCTTTCCTCCTCCCACCCATCTTCCTTTCCTCCTCCCCCCTCTTCCTTTCCTCCTCCCCCCCTCTTCCTTTCCTCCTACCCCCATCTTCCTTCTACTCCTCCCCCCATTTTCCTTCTACTCCTCCCCCCATCTTCCTTCTACTCCTCCCCCCATCTTCCTTCTACTCCTCCCCCCCATCTTCCTTTCTTTCTCCTCCAAAGCCCCATCTTCCTTTCCTCCTCCCCCATCTTCCTTTCCTCCCCCCATCTTCCTTTCCTCCTCCCCCCATCTTCCTTTCCTCCTCCCCCCCATCTTCCTTTCCTCTCCCCCCCATCTTCCTTTCTTTCTCCTCCTCCAAAGCCCCATATTCATTTCCTTCTCCCCCCATCTTCCTTTCCTCCTCCCCCCATCTTCCTTTCTTTTTCCTCCTCCAAAGCCCCATATTCCTTTCCTTCTTCCCCCCATCTTCCTTTCCTCCTCCCCCCCTCTTCCTTTCCTCCACCCCCCCTCTTCCTTTACTCCTACCCCCATCTTCCTTTCCTCCTCCCCCATTTTCCTTCTACTCCCTCCCCCCCATTTTCCTTCTACTCCTCCCCCCCATCTTCCTTCTACTCCTCCCCCCCATCTTCCTTCTACTCCTCCCCCCCATCTTCCTTCTACTCCTCCCCCCCATCTTCCTTCTACTCCTCCCCCCATCTTCCTTTCCTCCTCCCCCCATCTTCCTTTCCCACCATCTTCCTTTCCTCCTCCCCCCATCTTCCTCCTCCCCCATCTTCCTTTCCTCCTCCCCCCCATCTTCCCTTTCTTCTCCTCCTCCACCCCATCTTCCTCCCCCCATCTTCCTTTCCTCCTCCCCCATCTTCCTTTTCTTCTCCTCCTCCTAAGCCCCATAATCCTTTCCTTCTCCCCCATCTTCATTTCCTCCTCCCCCCATCTTCCTTTCTTTCTCCTCCTCCAAAGCCCCATATTCCTTTCCTTCTTCCCCCATCTTCCTTTCCTCCTCCCGCCATCTTCCTTTCCTCCTCCCTTCCTTTCCTCTCCCCCCATCTTCCTTTCCTCCTCCCTTCCCCCCCATCTTCCTTTCCTCTCCCCCCCATCTTCCTTTCTTTCTCCTCCTCCAAAGCCCCATATTGCTTTCCTTCTCCCCCCATCTTCCTTTCCTCCTCCCCCCCATCTTCCTTTCCTCCTCCTCCTCCTCCACCCCCCATCTTCCTTTCCTCCTCCTCCACCCCCCATCTTCCTTTCCCCCCCCCCCCCCCCCCCCATCTTCCTTTCCCCCCCACCATCTTCCTTTCCTCCTCCTCCCCCCCATCTTCCTTTCCTCCTCCTCCACCCCCCATCTTCCTTTCCTCCTCCTCCACCCCCCATCTTCCTTTCCTCCTCCCCCCATCTTCCTTTCCTCCTCCTCCCCCCTCTTCCTTTCCTCCTCCCCCCCATCTTCCTTTCCTCCTCCCCCCCATCTTCCTTTCCTCCTCCCCCCCATCTTCCTTTCCTCCTCCCCCCATCTTCCTTTCCTCCTCCTCCCACCCCCATCTTCCTTTCCTCCTCCTCCCCCCAATCTTCCTTTCCTCCCATCTTCCTTTCATCCTCCCCCCCATCTTCCTCCCCCCCCCCATCTTCCTTTCCTCCTCCCCCCCCCCCATCTTCCTTTCCTTCTCCTCCTCCCCTCACCCATCTTCCTTTCCTCCTCCCCTCCTGCCCATCTTCCTTTCCTCCTCCCCCGCATCTTACTTTCCTCCTCCCCCCATCTTTCTTTCTTTCTCCTCCTCCAAAGCCCCATATTCCTTTCCTTCTTCCCCCATCTTCCTTTCCTCCTCCCCCCCATCTTCCTTTCCTCCTCCCCACCATCTTCCTTTCCTCCTCCCCACCATCTTCCTTTCCTCCTCCCACCCATCTTCCTTTCCTCCTCCCACCCATCTTCCTTTCCTCCTCCCACCCATCTTCCTTTCCTCCTCCCACCCATCTTCCTTTCCTCCTCCCACCCATCTTCCTTTCCTCCTCCCCCCCTCTTCCTTTCCTCCTCCCCCCCTCTTCCTTTCCTCCTACCCCCATCTTCCTTCTACTCCTCCCCCCATTTTCCTTCTACTCCTCCCCCCATCTTCCTTCTACTCCTCCCCCCATCTTCCTTTCTTTCTCCTCCTCCAAAGCCCCATCTTCCTTTCCTCCTCCCCCATCTTCCTTTCCTCCCCCCATCTTCCTTTCCTCCTCCCCCCATCTTCCTTTCCTCCTCCCCCCCATCTTCCTTTCCTCTCCCCCCCATCTTCCTTTCTTTCTCCTCCTCCAAAGCCCCATATTCATTTCCTTCTCCCCCCATCTTCCTTTCCTCCTCCCCCCATCTTCCTTTCTTTTTCCTCCTCCAAAGCCCCATATTCCTTTCCTTCTTCCCCCCATCTTCCTTTCCTCCTCCCCCCTCTTCCTTTCCTCCACCCCCCCTCTTCCTTTACTCCTACCCCCATCTTCCTTTCCTCCCCCATTTTCCTTCTACTCCCTCCCCCCCATTTTCCTTCTACTCCTCCCCCCCATCTTCCTTCTACTCCTCCCCCCCATCTTCCTTCTACTCCTCCCCCCCATCTTCCTTCTACTCCTCCCCCCATCTTCCTTTCCTCCTCCCCCCATCTTCCTTTCCCACCATCTTCCTTTCCTCCTCCCCCCATCTTCCTCCTCCCCCATCTTCCTTTCCTCCTCCCCCCCATCTTCCCTTTCTTCTCCTCCTCCACCCCATCTTCCTCCCCCCATCTTCCTTTCCTCCTCCCCCATCTTCCTTTTCTTCTCCTCCTCCTAAGCCCCATAATCCTTTCCTTCTCCCCCATCTTCATTTCCTCCTCCCCCCATCTTCCTTTCTTTCTCCTCCTCCAAAGCCCCATATTCCTTTCCTTCTTCCCCCATCTTCCTTTCCTCCTCCCGCCATCTTCCTTTCCTCCTCCCTTCCTTTCCTCTCCCCCCATCTTCCTTTCCTCCTCCCTTCCCCCCCATCTTCCTTTCCTCTCCCCCCCATCTTCCTTTCTTTCTCCTCCTCCAAAGCACCATATTGCTTTCCTTCTCCCCCCATCTTCCTTTCCTCCTCCCCCCCATCATCCTTTCCTCCTCCTCCTCCACCCCCCATCTTCCTTTCCTCCTCCTCCACCCCCCATCTTCCTTCCCCCCCCCCCCCCCCCCCCATCTTCCTTTCCCCCCCACCATCTTCCTTTCCTCCTCCCCCCCATCTTCCTCCTCCTCCACCCCCCATCTTCCTTTCCTCCTCCTCCACCCCCCATCTTCCTTTCCTCCTCCCCCCTCTTCCTTTCCTCCTCCCCCCCATCTTCCTTTCCTCCTCCCCCCCATCTTCCTTTCCTCCTCCCCCCCATCTTCCTTTCCTCCTCCTCCCACCCCCATCTTCCTTTCATCCTCCCCCCCATCTTCCTCCCCCCCCCCATCTTCCTTTCCTCCTCCTCCCCCCCCATCTTCCTTTCCTTCTCCTCCTCCTAAGCCCCATATTCATTTCCTCCTCCTCCCCCCCCCCATCTTCCTTTCCTCCTCCCCCCATCTTCCTTTCCTCCTCCCCCCCATCTTCCTTTCCTCCCCCCCCCCATCTTCCTTTCCTCCTCCCCCCCCCACTTCCTTTCCTCCTCCCCCTTCTTCCTTTCCTTCTCCCCCCATCTTCCTTTCCTCTTTTCCTCCTCCCCCCCATCTTCCTTTCCTCCCCCCCATCTTCCTCCCCCCCCCCCCATCTTCCTTTCCTCCTCCTCCCCCCCCCCCATCTTCCTTTCCTTCTCCTCCTCCTAAGCCCCCCCCATCTTCCTTTCCTCCTCCCCCCATCTTCCTTTCCTCCTCCTCCCCCCACTTCCTTTCCTCCTCCCCCCCCATCTTCCTTTCCTCCTCCCCCCATCTTCCTTTCCTCTTTTCCTCCTCCCCCCCATCTTCCTTTCCTCCCCCCCATCTTCCTTTCCTCCTCCCCCCCTCTTCCTTTCCTCTTTTCCTCCCCCCCCATCTTCCTCCCCCCCCCCCATCTTCCTTTCCTCCTCCTCCCCCCCCCCCCATCTTCCTTTCCTTCTCCTCCTCCCCCCATCTTCCTTTCCTCCTCCCCCCCATCTTCCTTTCCTCTTTTCCTCCTCCCCCCCTCTTCCTTTCCTCCTCCCCCCATCTGCCTTTCCTCCTTCCCCCCATCTTCCTTTCCTCCTTCCCCCCATCTTCCTTTCCTCCTTCCCCCCCATCTTCCTTTCCTCCTTCCCCCCCATCTTCCTTTCATCCTCCCCCCTCCCCCAATCTTAATTTCCTCCTCCCCCCTCCCCCCATCTTCCTTTCCTCCTCCCCCCCATCTTCCTTTCCCCCCCCTTTTCCTTTCCTCCTCCTCCTCCTCCTCCCCACCAACTTATTTTCCTACTCCTCCCCCTCCCATCTTATTTTCCTCCCCCCATCTTCCTTTCCTCCTCCTCCCATCTTCCTTTCCTCATCCTCCTCCCCACCAACTTCCATTCCTACTCCTCCTCCTCCCATCTTCCTTTCCTCCTCCCCCTCCCATCTTCCTTTCCTCCTCCCCCTCCCATCTTCCTTTCCTCCTCCTCCCCCTCCCTTTCCTCCTCCTCCCATCTTCCTTTCCTCATCCTCCCATCTTCCTTTCTTCATCCTCCTCCACCAACTTCCACTCCTACTCCTCCTCCTCCCATCTTCCTTTCCTCCTCCCCTCCCATCTTCCTTTCCTACTCCCCCTCCCATCTTCCTTTCCTCCTTCTCCCCCTCCCTTTCCTCCTCCTCCCCCTCCCATCTTCCTTTCCTCATCCTCCTCCCCCATCTTCCTTTCTTCATCCTCCTCCACCATCTTCCTTTCCTCATCCTCCCCCTCCCATCTTCCTTTCCTCATCCTCCTCCCCCAATCTTCCTTTCCTCATCCTCCTCCCCCCCATCTTCCTTTCCTCATCCTCCTCCCCCTCCCATCTTCCTTTCCTCATCCTCCTCCCCCTCCCATCTTCCTTTCCTCATCCTCCTCCCCCTCCCATCTTCCTTTCCTCATCCTCCTCCCCCTCCCATCTTCCTTTCCTCATCCTCCTCCCCCCCATCTTCCTTTCCTCATCCTCCTCCCCCCCATCTTCCTTTCCTCATCCTCCTCCTCCCATCTTCCTTTCCTCATCCTCCTCCTCCCATCTTCCTTTCCTCATCCTCCTCCCCCCATCTTCGTTTCCTCATCCTCCTCCCCCCATCTTCGTTTCCTCATCCTCCACCCCCATCTTCCTTTCCTCATCCCCCCATCTTCCTTTCCTCATCCTCCTCCCCCCATCCTCCTCCCCCCCATCTTCCTTTCCTCATCCTCCTCCCCCCCATCTTCCTTTCCTCATCCTCCTCCCCCCCATCTTCCTTTCCTCCTCCTCCCCCTCCCATCTTCCTTTCCTCATCCTCCTCCCCCCCCATCTTCCTTTCCTCATCCTCCTCCCCCCCATCTTCCTTTCCTCATCCTCCTCCCCCCCATCTTCCTTTCCTCATCCTCCTCCCCCCATCTTCCTCCCCCCCCATCTTCCTTTCCTCATCCTCCTCCTCACATCTTCCTTTCCTCATCCTCCTCCTCACATCTTCCTTTCCTCATCCTCCTCCTCACATCTTCCTTTCCTCATCCTCCTCCTCACATCTTCCTTTCCTCATCTTCCTTTCCTCATCCTCCTCCCCCCATCTTCCTTTCCTCCTCCACCCCCCCCCATCTTCCTTTCCTCCTCCCCCTCCCCCCCATCTTCCTTTCCTCCTCCCCCCATCTTCCTTTCCTCCTCCCCCCATCTTCCTTTCCTCCTCCCCCCATCTTCCTTTCCCCCCCCCCCCCCTCTTCCTTTCCTCCCCCCCCCCTCTTCCTTTCCTCCTCCCCCCCTCTTCCTTTCCTCCTCCGCCCCTCTTCCTTTCCTCCTCCGCCCCTCTTCCTTTCCTCCTCCGCCCCTCTTCCTTTCCTCCTCCCCCCCTCTTCCTTTCCTCCTCCCCCCCATCTTCCTTTCCTCCTCCTCCCCCTCCCATCTTCCTTTCCTCATCCTCCTCCGCCCATCTTCCTTTCCTTTCCTCATCCTCCTCCCCCCATTTTCCTTTCCTCATCCTCCTCCCCCCATCTTCCTTTCCTAATCCTCCCCCTCCCATCTTCCTTTCCTCATCCTCCTCCCCCCATCTTCCTCCCCCCATCTTCCTTTCCTTCTCCTCCTCCCCCCATCTTCCTTTCCTTCTCCTCCTCCCCCCATCTTTTTATCCTTCTCCTCCTCCCCCCATCTTTCTTTCCTCCTTCTCCCCCATCTTCCTTTTCTCCTCCTCCTCCCCCCCTATCTTTCTTTCCTCCATCTCCCCCCTATCTTTCTTTCCTCCATCTCCCCCATCTTCCTTTTCTCCCCCCCCCCCCCCCCATCTTCCTTTTCTCCTCCTCCCCCCCATCTTCCTTTTCTCCTCCTCCTCTCCCCCATCTTCCTTTTCTCCTCCTCCTCTCCCCATCTTCATTTTCTCCTCCTCCCCCCCTCATCTTCCTTTTCCCCCCATCTTCCTTTTCTCCCCCCCCCCCCCCCCATCTTCCTTTTCTCCCCCCCCCCCCCCCCCATCTTCCTTTTCTCCTCCCCCCCCCCCCCCCCATCTTCCTTTTCTCCTCCTCCCCCCCCATCTTCCTTTTCTCCTCCTCCCCCCCCATCTTCCTTTTCTCCTCCTCCTCCCCCCCATCTTCCTTTCCTTCTTCTCCTCCCCCATCTTCCTTTCCTCCTCCTCCCCCTCCCATCTTCCTTTCCTCCTCCTCCCCCTCCCCCTCCCTCCTCCTCCCCCTCCCATCTTCCTTTCCTCATCCTCCTCCCCCCATCTTCCTTTCCTCATCCTCCTCCCCCCATCTTCCTTTCCTCATCCTCCTCCCCCCCATCTTCCTTTCCTCATCCTCCTCCCCCCATCTTCCTTTCCTCCTCCTCCTCCCCCTCCCATCTTCCTTTCCTCCTCCTCCCCCTCCCATCTTCCTTTCCTCATCCCCCTCCCCCATCTTCCTTTCCTCATCCCCCTCCCCCATCTTCCTTTCCTCATCCTCCTCCCCCATCTTCCTTTCCTCATCCTCCCCCCCCCCATCTTCCTTTCCTCATCCTCCTCCTCACATCTTCCTTTCCTCATCCTCCTCCTCACATCTTCCTTTCCTCATCCTCCTCCTCACATCTTCCTTTCCTCATCCTCCTCCTCACATCTTCCTTTCCTCATCCTCCTCCCCCCATCTTCCTTTCCTCCCCCCCCCCATCTTCCTTTCCTCATCCTCCTCCCCCCCATCTTCCTTTCCTCATCCTCCTCCTCACATCTTCCTTTCCTCATCCTCCTCCTCACATCTTCCTTTCCTCATCCTCCTCCTCACATCTTCCTTTCCTCATCCTCCTCCTCACATCTTCCTTTCCTAATCCTCCCCCTCCCATCTTCCTTTCCTCATCCTCCTCCCCCCATCTTCCTCCCCCCATCTTCCTTTCCCCCCCCCCCCCCCATCTTCCTTTCCTCATCCTCCTCCCCCCCATCTTCCTTTCCTCATCCTCCTCCTCACATCTTCCTTTCCTCATCCTCCTCCTCACATCTTCCTTTCCTCATCCTCCTCCTCACATCTTCCTTTCCTCATCCTCCTCCTCACATCTTCCTTTCCTCATCCTCCTCCCCCCATCTTCCTTTCCTCCCCCCCCCCCATCTTCCTTTCCTCATCCTCCTCCTCACATCTTCCTTTCCTCATCCTCCTCCTCACATCTTCCTTTCCTCATCCTCCTCCTCACATCTTCCTTTCCTCATCCTCCTCCTCACATCTTCCTTTCCTCATCTTCCTTTCCTCATCCTCCTCCCCCCATCTTCCTTTCCTCCTCCCCCCCCCCATCTTCCTTTCCTCCTCCCCCCCCCCATCTTCCTTTCCTCCTCCCCCTCCCCCCCATCTTCCTTTCCTCCTCCCCCCATCTTCCTTTCCTCCTCCCCCCATCTTCCTTTCCTCCTCCCCCCATCTTCCTTTCCTCCTCCCCCCATCTTCCTTTCCTCCTCCCCCTCTTCCTTTCCTCCTCCGCCCCTCTTCCTTTCCTCCTCCGCCCCTCTTCCTTTCCTCCTCCGCCCCTCTTCCTTTCCTCCTCCCCCTCTTCCTTTCCTCCTCCCCCCATCTTCCTTTCCTCCTCCTCCCCCTCCCATCTTCCTTTCCTCATCCTCCTCCGCCCATCTTCCTTTCCTTTCCTCATCCTCCTCCCCCCATCTTCCTTTCCTCATCCTCCTCCCCCCATCTTCCTTTCCTAATCCTCCCCCTCCCATCTTCCTTTCCTCATCCTCCTCCCCCCATCTTCCTCCCCCCATCTTCCTTTCCTTCTCCTCCTCCCCCCATCTTCCTTTCCTCCCCCCCCCCCCCCATCTTCCTTTCCTCATCCTCCTCCCACCCATCTTCCTTTCCTCATCCTCCTCCTCACATCTTCCTTTCCTCATCCTCCTCCTCACATCTTCCTTTCCTCATCCTCCTCCTCACATCTTCCTTTCCTCATCCTCCTCCTCACATCTTCCTTTCCTCATCCTCCTCCTCACATCTTCCTTTCCTCATCTTCCTTTCCTCATCCTCCTCCCCCCATCTTCCTTTCCTCCTCCCCCCCCCCCATCTTCCTTTCCTCCTCCCCCCCCCCCCCCATCTTCCTTTCCTCCTCCCCCCATCTTCCTTTCCTCCTCCCCCCATCTTCCTTTCCTCCTCCCCCCATCTTCCTTTCCTCCTCCCCCCCCCCCCATCTTCCTTTCCTCCTCCCCCCCCCCCATCTTCCTTTCCTCCTCCCCCCCCCCCCATCTTCCTTTCCTCCCCCCCCCCCCCCATCTTCCTTTCCTCCTCCCCCCCCCATCTTCCTTTCCTCCTCCCCCCCCCCCATCTTCCTTTCCTCCTCCGCCCCTCTTCCTTTCCTCCTCCGCCCCTCTTCCTTTCCTCCTCCGCCCCTCTTCCTTTCCTCCTTCGCCCCTCTTCCTTTCCTCCTCCGCCCCTCTTCCTTTCCTCCTCCGCCCCTCTTCCTTTCCTCCTCCGCCCCTCTTCCTTTCCTCCTCCGCCCCTCTTCCTTTCCTCCTCCCCCCCTCTTCCTTTCCTCCTCCCCCCTCTTCCTTTCCTCCTCCCCCCCTCTTCCTTTCCTCCTCCCCCACTCTTCCTTTACTTCTCCCCCCATCTTTCTTTCCTCCTTCTCCCCCCCATCTTTCTTTCCTCCTTCTCCCCCATCTTCCTTTTCTCCTCCTCCGCCTCCCCATCTTCCTTACCTCCTCCTCCGCCCCCCCATCTTCCTTTCCTCCTCCTCCGCCCCCCCATCTTCCTTTCCTCCCCTCCCCATCTTCCTTTCCTCCCCCCCCCCCCCATCTTCCTTTCCCCCCCCCCCATCTTCCTTTCCTCCTCCCCCCATCTTCCTTTCCTCCTCCTCCTCCCCCCCCCCCATCTTCCTTTCCTCCTCCTCCTCCTCCCCCCCATCTTCCTTTCCGCCTCCTCCCCCCCATCTTCCTTTCCGCCTCCTCCCCCCCATCTTCCTTTCCGCCTCCCCCCCCCCATCTTCCTTTCCCCCTCCTCCCCCCCATCTTCCTTTCCCCCTTCTCCCCCCACATCTTCCTTTCCTCACCCCTCCCCTCCTCACCCCTCTCTCTCTCCCTCCCTCCCTCTTCTTCCTGCTGCAGGGCAGAATGGAGCAGTGGACATCAATCTTAAGGCCGGCTTCTCGTCTTTAGCTGTGGCGGGCTGACACGGCCACAGAGCTTGTTACCCAGTTTACAGCACTGACCTGCTGGCTCATCTCTCACTCCCATTAAGAGAGGCATGGGAAAGAGGGAGCGGGAGGAGGGGAAGGAAGGACAGAGCAACAGACTTTTACAGCATGTATGACAATAGCACGCCTCTCCTCATCTATCCCTCTATCCAGCTATCTCTCCCCAATGGTCTAAACTGCTGACAGCGCCCCAACAAACACACCCAAGGGAAGCTAGGACATGAGTATGTAAAGTAAAGGAGCCAGCTCAGAGGAGTTCTCTCTCCTCAAAGACAGACTTGTTGGTATTATAAAGGAGACCTGACAACAATTCAAGGACAAGGCTTAGTAAGAGGAAGTGTGTACTAAACAGTACGTATAGAAATACACTCAATGTGGTTCAAGATGACACGCACATGTACACACACAAACCTTTATCTTAACGGAAGAGTCTTTGCCATGGTTGCAGTGTCTGGAAAGCATACTCAGAGGTTGTTGTGCAAACAGTACTATATCAGAATGGCATATTCTCTCTGGTCTCTATACCGCTTCTCCCCCACAGGCCTCTACACCGCTTCTCCCCCACGGGCCTCTACACCGCTTTCCCTCCCCTCCCACTCGCCTAGCTTTGCCTGTGACCACTTTCCCTCCCCCCCACTAGCCTAGCTTTACCTGTGACCACTCCCCCCCACTAGCCTAGCTTTGCCCCCCCCCCCACTAGCCTAGCTTTGCCTGTGACCACCCCCACCCCCCACTAGCCTAGCTCTGCCTGTGACCACTCCCCCCCCCCCCCACTAGCCTAGCTCTGCCTGTGACCACTTCCCCCCCCCCCACTAGCCTAGCTTTGCATGTGACCACTTTCCCTCCCCCTCACGAGCCTAGCTTTGCCTGTGACCACTTCCCCCCCCCACGAGCCTAGCTTTGCCTGTTAACCCCCCCCCCACGAGCCTAGCTTTGCCTGTGACCACTTTCCCCCCCCCCCACGAGCCTAGCTTTGCCTGTGACCACTTTCCCTCCCCCCCACTAGCCTAGCTTTGCCTGTGACCCCCCCCCCCCACTAGCCTAGCTTTGCCTGTGACCACTTTCCCTCCCCCCCCACTAGCCTAGCTTTGCCTGTGACCACTCCCCCTCCCCCCACTAGCCTAGCTTTGCCTGTGACCACTCCCCCCTCCCACTAGCCTAGCTTTGACTGTGACCACTCCCCCCTCCCACTAGCCTAGCTTTGCCTGTGACCACTCCCCCCCCCCCACTAGCCTAGCTTTGCCTGTGACCACTTTCCCTCCCCCCACTAGCCTAGCTTTGCCTGTGACCACTTTCCCTCCCCCCACTAGCCTAGCTTTGCCTGTGACCACTCCCCCTCCCCCCACTAGCCTAGCTTTGCCTGTGACCACTCCCCCCTCCCACTAGCCTAGCTTTGCCTGTGACCACTCCCCCCTCCCACTAGCCTAGCTTTGCCTGTGACCACCCCCCCCCCCACTAGCCTAGCTTTGCCTGTGACTAATTTCCCTCCCCCCACTAGCCTAGCTTTGCCTGTGACCACTTCCCCTCCCCTCCGACTAGCCTAGCTTTGCCTGTGACCACTTTCCCTCCCCTCCGACTAGCCTAGCTTTGCCTGTGACCACTCAGTTGTCCATCTCCTACATGCTCCTTCTCTCTACACTAATAATACCAGGGATCACACCATTCTATCCTAAAAGAGATGTAGGTTGTGCCCCAAATGGCCACCCTAGTCACAAGTAGTGTACTAAACATGGAATAGGGTGCCTTTTGGGCCACAATTGTAGCTACTGTACAGTCTGGACGGTGTGTTAGCTAGTGGACAGAGGTGGCTGGGACATCTGGCAGATGATGACTGATAGACTGGTGTGGAAACAGCTTCTCTAGAGACTTCAGGGTGATGGGAGTGCTGATAGGAGTCCTGCTGAGCTACAACCTCGGTCAACAGAGACAAATCCTGTTCAAATACACACCATTAGCCCAGCAGACCGAGGAGATTACATCTGTAGTCACAGACAGGAAGCACACTAAGACCAAGTCAAACACAACTAGAACTGACAATGCCAACAGGAAAGGCTATACACCAGACACACCCTGGCACTTACAGTACAGTAGGATGAGGTGTGTGCAGGGGATTTAGCAGACTTTGATCATGTGTGGATGAGATGTAAATAGGGCTGAGTGCAGCCGTTTCAAATGGGTGTTTAACCAGTCAATCGTTGGCAGACATGGTCACCACACACACACTAATAACTCAGCAGATATTGAAAGACAACAAGGCTTTTACAATCCAAAATAGCTGTATTTTGTGTTGAGACTAAACATTTGTTAGCGTTTTGACAGTGACGCAGGAGTGCGTTCTAATTCCACCAATGAGGAAAGTAGTCCTGAAAAGGGTCAGAGTAAAAACAGTTGATATAACATGTTTTTGTATGTCGTTTTTCTTAGAGAAAAAGGTTGGACATGTTGAACATTAAAACGTGTTCATCTCCATCTTGTTTCTTGCAAAAATCACCTTTCTTTTTGCCCTTCGGCGAGAAAAATGCTTAAAATGTTATTTTGTACAAGATGGATGTCAAACATGAACTACAGGGTGTTTCTCTGCTCAGGGAAGATGACTGGGACATGGTGGCACTTCATCACCCAAAACCTTATCTTTGTCCATTTTTGGTTATTGTCTTTTTTGTTTGTTTTTCTGATTTCATACATAAAGCTTGGGCTTTTACACAATGCTACAAGGAGGACTTAAAAAAAATGTAAAGTAAAAAAAAAATGCATTTACAACTTCTACCTCCCTCATATACCCAAACACTCTGTTCTCTACAGGTGTACAGGGTAAGACAAGGTAGTCACTGTCTATATTCAGTTATCAGGGTGGATCATCCCTTTTTTTCATCGTCTTTGTACCAAATCCATACCATCCCCCCTGTATTTTCAGCTGAGGGAGGAGCTCTGGTATCAATCTGGGCATCTCTAGGTTCTGGAGGGGGCCTGGAGGAGGAGGAGAGCAGACCCCTCTGTGGTCCCAGGGCAGAGCAGAGCTGGGCAAGGGATCCAGGGACACTAGGACTGTTTGAGGCGTTTGCGTGGGGGTCCCAGGAAGGGGCACTGGGCCGAGGCCAGGGAGCGATAGGCCTCAGCCACCAGGTGGGGGTGGGATGCCACCATGGACTTCCAGCCAGACGTCTCCATCACCTCAGCAGCATGGCTAGAGAAAAGAGACACAGAGAGAGAGGTGGGGGAGAAAGAGGAAGGGGCGAGAGAGGGGGAGGGACAAAGAGAGAAAAGTCAGAAGGAGAGGACGAAAGAGTGAGGCAGAGAGCGAGAAGGAGAGATATTAGCACTGTTCTAACCTGGCCCCTCCCTCCATCCTCCACACAAACCTGACAGACTGCATACCACTGGGCCCTGTGGGAATCCCCAGCCTCCTCACACCCTCAGGGTGCAGTACTGCACTATCACGCACACACATACATGGCCTTTAATGACATTTGTTCTGTGTATTAGTGTGTGTGTGTTAATGAAAGTCAATGTGTGTCCAGCAGCATACCT
>NC_092159.1:51364823-51387323 GCF_045791955.1 Oncorhynchus clarkii lewisi | reverse complement strand
GGGGACAGAGAGAGAGAGAGAGGACAGAGAGAGAGAGAGGACAGAGAGAGAGAGGGGACAGAGAGAGAGAGAGGGGACAGAGAGAGAGAGAGAGAGGAAAGAGAGAGAGAGAGAGAGAGGACAGGGAGAGAGAGGACAGAGAGAGAGAGAGAGAGAGAGGGGACAGAGAGAGAGAGAGAGAGGGGACAGAGAGAGAGAGAGAGAGGGGACAGAGAGAGAGAGAGAGGAGTAGGAGAGATAGAGAGAGAGAGAGAGAGAGAGAGAGGAGTAGGAGCGAGAGAGAGAGAGAGAGAGAGTGGACAGAGGAGTAGGAGAGAGAGAGAGAGGAGGACAGAGGAGTAGGAGAGAGAGAGAGGACAGAGGAGTAGGAGAGAGAGAGAGAGAGGACAGAGGAGTAGGAGAGAGAGAGAAAGAGAGGACAGAGGATTAGGAGAGAGAGAGAGAGAGAGGACAGAGCGTAAGGTAACAGGGGAGAGGGTGACTGAGAAAGGAAAAAACGACTCAAAGACGGAGAAAGGAGTGGATATGTGCAGGAGTAGGGACTGAAGAGAGTACAGAATATAGAGGACCAAGGCCCTCTTTACATAATTAAAATGCCCTAATTGGTATGGCAAGTTCAATGGATGGCCTTCGTCAGTGTTGACTAAAGGGAAGAGTAATGTCGTGTTCACATTAATGTTGACGAATCATAAACAACCAGCACATTGAGGAGCAACCTCATGCCGTGTATGGCCTCGGTCATTGAGGATCGCTCTAGTTAAAGGGATACTTCGGGGCATTGGTAATGAAGTCCTTTATCTACTTCCCCAAAGACAGATACAATTGTGGATACCATTTTTACGTCTCTGTGTATGAAGGAAGATAGAGGTAGTTTTGCAAGACAATGCCTCGAAGTCTATGGCTATCTGCTAGCATGCTACCTCTAACTTCCTTCATACTGGACACATAGCTATAACAATGGTATCCACCAATTCATCTGACTCTGAGGAAGTAGAGAAAGGGCCTCATTCTGAAAACCCAAAGTATACCTTTTTTCCCCTGCCATACAAGTTTAGATTTGTCAAAACATGTTTGCTGCTAAATTGCCCCTGTTAATATGGCATAAAATTGGTCTGAGAAGAGGTCAAATACTATTTCCAAAAAGAGTAATCGAGCTCCCAGTGAAAATTAATGACGATATTTCTGTGTTAGGCATTTAGCGAAAATGTGAAAATGTTCTGAGTGAGGAATAAAGTAACAGTATGTGGTAGGTATATAGAGAGTGTTCTGAGTGAGGGTTACAGTAACGGTATGTGTTAGGTATATAGAGAGTGTTCTGAGTGAGGGTTACAGTAACAGTGTGTTAGGTATATAGAGAGTGTTCTGAGTGAGGGGTACAGTAACGGTATGTGTTAGGTATATAGAGAGTGTTCTGAGTGAGGGTTACAGTAACAGTATGTGTTAGGTATATAGAGTGTTCTGAGTGAGGGTTACAGTAACGGTATGTGTTAGGTATATAGAGAGTGTTCTGAGTGAGGGTTACAGTAACAGTATGTGTTAGGTATATAGAGAGTGTTCTGAGTGAGGGTTACAGTAACGGTATGTGTTAGGTATATAGAGAGTGTTCTGAGTGAGGGGTACAGTAACGTATGTGCTAGGTATTTAGCGAGAGGGTTTTGAGTGAGGGGTACAGTAACGGTGTGTGAGTGAGGAGTATAGAATGAGAGCGGGGTGCAGTGTGTGTGTGAGTGAGGAGTATAGAATGAGAGCGGGGTGCAGTGTGTGTGTGAGTGAGGAGTATAGAATGAGAGCGGGGTGCAGTGTGTTTGTGAGTGAGGAGTATAGAATGAGAGCGGGGTGCAGTGTGTGTGTGAGTGAGGAGTATAGAATGAGAGTGGGGTGCAGTGTGTGTGTGAGTGAGGAGTATAGAATGAGAGCGGGGTGCAGTGTGTGTGTGAGTGAGGAGTATAGAATGAGAGCGGGGTGCAGTGTGTGTGTGAGTGAGGAGTATAGAATGAGAGCGGGGTGCAGTGTGTTTGTGAGTGAGGAGTATAGAATGAGAGCGGGGTGCAGTGTGTGTGTGAGTGAGGAGTATAGAATGAGAGTGGGGTGCGGTTTGTGTGTGAGTGAGGAGTATAGAATGAGAGCGGGGTGCAGTGTGTGTGTGAGTGAGGAGTATAGAATGAGAGCGGGGTGCAGTGTGTGTGTGAGTGAGGAGTATAGAATGAGAGTGGGGTGCAGTGTGTGTGTGCCACTCACTAGTTGATGAAGTCCACAGCCTGTGTTTTGAGTTGGTCTGCACTGTGCAGGTCTGCCAGGATGAGGATCTCTGCAGTGTTCTCCACAGACAGACTGGTGCACAGAGCATCCTCACACATCACCTTCAGCCTCTCCAGAGCATACTGACAGAGAGACGGGGGGGGGGGGAGAAAACTAATACATTTGTACTTGCTATCTGTCACCATTTACAATAGGAAATGCTGGACAGTGTAATGATTTCATAACATCAAATTGCTCCTGTCACGTCAATGAAGCTAGTTTGACTTTGAGAGAGAGGGAGAGGGTTTGAAAAGGAGTGTTGACAGTGAGTGGTGGAGGTGGAGCGCGGGAACCAGGGAGAGAGAGCAGAGATCATGGTAGTGTGTAAACACTGAAAGGTGATTTATCTGACGTCCTGTTAAACCCTGAGTGCCCAACTCAACACACCACGGTGCAGTACACCCACAGTGTAGACAAACACACACAACTCACAAAAGGCCACTTTCCACACACTGACAGATAGGCGAGTGTGTCCTTGTGTGAAAATGGGCACATCACATATACACTACATGACCAAAAGTATGGACACCTGCACGTCAAACATCTCATTCCAAAACCATGGGCATTAATATGGAGATGGTCCCCCCTTTGCTGCAATAACAGCCTCCTGGGAAGGCTTTCCACTAGATGTTGGAACATTGCTGCAGGGACTTGCTTCCATTCAGCCACAAGAGCATTTGTGAGATCAGGCACGGATGTTGGGCGATTAGGCCTGGCTCGCAGTCGGCGTTCCAATTCATCCCAAATGTGTTCGATGGGGTTGAGGTCAGGGCTCTGTGCATGCCAGTCAAGTTCTTCCACATCGATCTCGACAAACCATTTCTGTATGAACCTCGCTTTGTGCACGGGGGCATTGTCCTGCTGAAACAGGAAGTTGCCTTCCCCAAACTGTTGGCACAAATTTGGAAGCACAGAATCATTTAGAATGTCATTGTATGATGTAGAGTTAAGATTTCCCTTTACTGGAACTAAGGGGCCTGGCCCGAACCATGAAAAACAGCCCTGCACCATTATTCCACCAAACGTTACAGTTGGCACAATGCATTGGGGCAAATAGCGTTCTCCTGGCATCCGCCAAACCCAGATTCGTCTGTCGGACTGCAAGATGGTGAAGCGCAAGTCATCACTTCAGAGAACGCTTTCCACTGCTCCAGCGAGCTTTACACCACTCCAGACGACGCTAGGCTGCTCGGCTATGGAAGCTCCTGACAAACAGTTCTTATGCTGACGTTGCTTTCAAAGGCAATTTGGAACTCGGAAGTGAGTGTTGCAGCCGAGAGCAGACCATTTTTAAGCGCTACGAGCTTCAGCACTCCGTCCCATTCTATGAGCTTGTGTGGCCTACCACTTCACGGCTGAGCCGTTGTTGCTCCTAGACGTTTCCACTTCATAATAACAGCACTTAAAGTTGACCAGGGGAGCTCTAGCAGAGGAGAAATTTGACAAACTGACTTGTTGGAAAGGTGGCATCCTATGACAGTACCACGTTGAAAGTCACTGAGCTCTTCAGTAAGGCCATTCCACGGCCAACGTTTGTATATGGAGATTGCATGGCTGTGTGTTTGATTTTATACACCTGTCAGAAATGGGTGTGGCTGAAATAGCCCAATCCACTAACTTGAAGGGGTGTCCACATACCTTTGTATATATAGGAGAGGTTGACGATTAATCGGAATGGCCTGTTGTTGCTCCAAACTGTACCTAACCATAAACATCAATGCCTTTCTTAAAATCAATACACAGAAGTATATATTTTTAAACCTGCATATTTAGCTAAAGGAAATCCAGGTTAGCAGGCAATATTAACCAGGTGAATTTGTGTCACTTCTCTTGCATTCATTGCACGCAGAGTCAGGGTATATGCAACAGTTTGGGCCGCCTAATTTGCCAGAATTTTACGTAATTATGACTTAACATTGAAGGTTGTGCAATGTAACAGTAATATTTAGACTTTTGGATGCCACCCGTTAGATAAAATACGGAATGGTTCCTTATTTCACTGAAAGAATAAACGTCTTGTTTTCGAGATTATATTTTCCGGATTCGACCATATTAATGACCTAAGGCTCATATTTCTGTGTGTTATTATGTTATAACTAAGTCTATGATTTGATAGAGCAGTCTGAGCAGTGGTAGGCACCAGCAGGCTCGTAAGAATTCATTCAAACAGCACTTTTGTGCATTTGCCAGCAGCTCTTCGTTGTACTTCAAGCATTGAGCTGTTTATGACTTCAAGCCCATCAACTCCCGAGATTAGGATGGTGTAACCGATGTGAAAGGGCTAGCTAGTTAGCGGGGTGCGCACTAATACTGTTTCAAACGTCACTCGCTCTGAGACTTGGAGTAGTTGTTCCCCTTGCTCTACATGGGTAACGCTGCTTTGAGGGTGGCTGTTGTCGATCTGTTCCTGGTTCGAGCCCAGGTAGGGGCGAGGAGAGGGACAGAAGCTATGCTGTTACACTGGCAATACTAAAGTGCCTATAAGAACATCCAATAGTCAAAGGTTAATGAAATACAAATGGTATAGAGAGAAATAGTCCTATAATTCCTATAATAACTACAACCTAAAACTTCTTACCTGGGAATATTGAAGACTCATGTTAAAAGGAACCACCAGCTTTCATATGTTCTGAGCAAGGAACTTGAACTTTAGCTTTCTTACATGGCACATATTGCACTTTTACTTTCTTCTCCAACACTTTGTTTTTGCATTATTTAAACCAAATTGAACATGTTTCATTATTTATTTGAGGCTAAATTGATTTGATTAATGTATTATATTAAGTTAAAATAAGTGTTCATTCAGTATTGTTGTAATTGTCATTATTAGAAATGTATTTTTTAAATTTTGTAATTTTTAATTTAATTTTTAAATCGTTCGATTAATCGGTCTCGGCTTTTTTTTGTCCTCCAATCGGTATCGGCGTTGAAAAATCATAATCGGTCGACTTCTAATATATAGTGTACGTACCCACACACAAAGCCCCACAACAAGCTAATCTTCAGACTGCAGCCAGGAGAACTGATTCAGAGGTGTGTGTGTGCGTGCGTGTGCGTGCGTATTACATAAGAGCTGTACTATTGTGTAGCCAGAGAGGCTGCTGGGATAGCATCAGAGGGGTAAGGAGGATCTTAGTGAGACCTGGCCTTGGCCTCCAGTTATTCCAGCAGCTCCCTACAGAGTTAACCACATGCACCGTTATTAAATAAATCACACACACTGCATGAGAAAAGAGAGGGAAGGAAATGAATGGGAGGAGAGAGGATGAATGCAGAGTTAAGATGAGGGAGTGTCACAAGAGGAATCCTTGAGGAGCGAAGGGCAGCACTTAACACAAACAATGTAGGGTGTGTGTGTGTGTGTGTGTGTATGCGCGCGCTCGTGCATCAACAGATCTGGGGTCCTAGAAAATACTCAAATATGTTGACAGAAAACCAAGGAAGTTATGGAGGTTGAATTCTTCCACATTCAGTTCATTTATTTAGAGTCACATAGACCTAGCATCATTCTGCACACAGGACCACTACATATGGTACATAGCATCACATACACCTCACACACATGAACATAACATACTGTACGCCAGGGAACATTATAACATATGATATACTCACTCACTCATCCATACAATATAATATCAGATACGATATACACACCTCATTCCTCCTCCACCCACACTAACCTTGTCAGCCGCAGCCAGCAGGTCATCAGCCATCTTGTCCAGGTTGGGGGCTTTGCCCGTGTAGATGAAGCACATCATCTCCTTGAACACCTCGGGCTCCACATCGTTAATCTCCACACGGTTCTGGAGGAGGAGAGAAGAGACCGAGGGCAGTGCTCAGAGCCTATACCACAACTTCCCAACATCAGATCCATTATGAACACTCCATTATGAACACTCCATTGACTGTGATCCTGTTCCAGCAGTCTTCGCATGATGCAGTCTGCTTACCTCATTTCAGATAGGTGAAGTTAACCATCTATCTACACTGAACAAAAATATAAACGCAACATGCAAAGTGCTGGTCCCACGTTTCATGGCCTGAAATAGAAGATCCCAGAAATGTTCCATACACACAAAAAGGTCAATTTGTGCACAAAATCAGTTTACTTTCCTGCTAGTGAGCATTTTTCCTTGGCCAAGATAATCCAGCCACCTGACAGGTGCAGCATCTCAAGAAAGTGATTGAATAGCATGCACATTACACAGGTCCACCTTGTGCTGGGGGCAATAAAGGCCACTCTAAAATGTAACGTTTTGTCACACAAAACAATGCTACAGATGTCTCAAGTTGAGGGAGCGTGCAATTAGCATGCTGACTGCAAGAACGCACACCAGAGCTGTTGCCAGAGATTTTAATGTTCATTTCTCTACCATAAGCCGCCTTAAACGCCGTTTTAGAGAATTTGGCAATACATCCAAAAGGCATCACAACCGAAGACCACGTGTAACCACGCCAGCCCAGGACCTTCACATCTGGATTCTTCACCTGCGGGACAGTCAGGGGGGAAGAGGAAGGGGGTGCTGAGGAGTGTTTGTCTGCCTGTAACTCTGTAATAAAGCCCTTTTTTTGGGAAAAACTTATTCTGATTTGCTGGACCTGGCTCCGCAGTGGGTGGGCCTATGCCCTCCCAGGCCCACCCATGGCTGCGCCCCTGCCCAATCATTTGAAATCCATAGATTTGGGCCTAATGAATTTATTTCAATTGACAGATTTTCTTATGAACTATAACTCTGTAAAATCGCTGCGTTTATATTTTTGCTCAGTAAAGCTAATTTTACTATCTACTTTATCATTCATGTTTATACATATAAAACACACACACACACCAAATAGTTGTGAGCAGACCAGAGCACCAGAACACCTCTGAAACAGTCTGAACACGTTCAACCCCAAAATTGAAAACGGCATTTTAGATGTATTTTTTCCTCCACAGTCGATTCCTGGAATTAATCCGGAGCATTCGTTCCCAACGAACGGTGCCTGCAGCCAACGGCAAGCGCTCTTTATCGCTCGTCGGCACGGTAACGGTAACCCTGAACCCTTTTCTCCTCTCCGAGAGGCAGAACAAGGCAGTAAACCAATTATGTTGCTGGTTTATCGTCGTCACGGCGACCTGAGGTATTTCAGCGGGGTCAGGCCGGGTATACAGACAGCTCATAGTACATTAATGTTCCACTCTGGACACTAACAAAACAGCACACTACAAATCAACCCATTACACATTAGCACAGACATACACGTGTTTGTTAATCACCGACAGACACAAACATTTGTGCTGTACAGAGAGTACACGTGATCTTTCATGATCTACCAACACATACACACACACAGTCTACCAATACACACAAACAGGCACAAGACTTGGCTATTATTGTGTTTATTTACAAACGCATTTATTCTCCCTCTATAGACTGGTGAATCTGTTATCTCTATCAAATGGGGACACATCCCTCCCCCTCGCCCACTTATATACCAATTAAGATGCATTTCCTAGCTTTGTGCTTTATAATTTCCCCATTTAAGCAGGGCCCGCATCAATATTCTGCCAACACAACCTCTAAATCACTGATGTTCAATCTCACCACCTCCCTATCAGATGAGCAGGACCCACCATGGCACGGGGCTCTCTCTCTCTCTCTCTCTCACACACACACACAAATCCTACAGTTATAGATCTTACAGTGAGCCTGCCATCTCCATGCAGACGAGGCAACATTCTGGAAGGGTACAGTAACCGTGTAGACACATCCCTGTCTGAACTAGTGATGATGCAACAGAGAGAAAGATGTGAAGAACCTCCCCACTGAGACACAGGACTGTTCAGGTCACAACACTGTCTACAACACTCACCTTTTTACTCTCCTCCATCTCATGTTCAAACATGGCACTGAACAC
Organism: Oncorhynchus clarkii lewisi; assembly: GCF_045791955.1. Taxonomy (NCBI): domain Eukaryota; kingdom Metazoa; phylum Chordata; class Actinopteri; order Salmoniformes; family Salmonidae; genus Oncorhynchus; species Oncorhynchus clarkii. Next base: position 51,379,124 of record NC_092159.1, on the reverse strand, counting down.
TGGCGATCGGGCTGGAGGGGTAGAGAGAGCACATCAAAATGTATGTCACATGCGCCGAATACAATGCTTACTTATAAGCCCTTAACCAACAATGCAGTTCAAGAAATGGAGTTAAGAAAATATTTACTAAATAAACTCAAATAAAAAGTAACATAACAAGGCTATATACAGGGTGTACCGGTACTGAGTCAATGTGCGGGGGTACAGGTCAGTTGAGGTAATTTGTGCATGGATAGATTGATAGAGCAAGTGAGCGAGAGAAGGGGAGAGAGAAGGAGAGAGGAGAAAGAATAGTTTAGTGTCTCCCATCTGTCTGTCTGCCACAGGGGCAGTGGAAAGAACGAACAGCCTCCGGTACACACCGTCCTGCTACTGCTACTCCCAAGGCCTAATGAAGCCATCTTCAATGAGTTTGACCAGCAGCACTAGCTCTCACTGAAGACTAGTAGGGCCATGAACCAGGAGATAAAGGATGTGCCCCAAATGGCATCCTATTTCCTATATAGTGCACTATTTTTGACCGGGGTAGCGCACTAGGGAATAGGATGGAATTTGGGGTGTACTAAACCACATAGCGTGGTTTAATTCAGAGATTTGTCAGAGAGAGGGAGAGATAAAGAAACACAACCCCACAGCAGCACACAATTAAAATGTCTCAAAATGACTCAATAATTGACAGCCATTCCCATTCTCTACAGGGAGACAGTTTCCCCCTCTAAATCATCATTGTTTCATAGTCTACATGTGTTTTTCTAATAAAGACATGGGATCCCTCTCTATGATAGTAGAGCACTAGTGTGCTTGGGAGTAGGACACCTGGAGTGTTGTTCCATAGCTGAGAGTAATTTTATTGTGAGTGTTGTACCATAGCTGAGAGTTGTTTTGTTGCTCCATAGCTGAGAGTAATTTTGTGTGAGTGTTGTTCCATAGCCGAGAGTCGTTTTGTGTGAGTGTTGTACCATAGCTGAGAGTCGTTTTGTTGCTCCATAGCTGAGAGTCATTTTGTGTGAGTGTTGTTCCATAGCCGAGAGTTGTTTTGTGTGAGTGTTGTTCCATAGCTGAGAGTCGTTTTGTGTGAGTGTTGTTCCATAGCTGAGAGTCGTTTTGTGTGAGTGTTGTTCCATAGCTGAGAGTTGTTTTGTGTGAGTGTTGTTCCATAGCTGAGAGTTGTTTTGTTGTGAGTGTTGTTCCATAGCCGAGAGTTGTTTTGTGTGAGTGTTGTACCATAGCTGAGAGTCGTTTTGTTGCTCCATAGCTGAGAGTCATTTTGTGTGAGTGTTGTTCCATAGCCGAGAGTTGTTTTGTTGTGAGTGTTGTTCCATAGCTGAGAGTCGATTTGTTGTGTGTTTTTCCATAGCTGAGAGTTGTTTTGTTGTTCCATAGCTGAGAGTATTTTTGTGTGAGTGTTGTACCATAGCTGAGAGTTGTTTTGTTGTGAGTGTTGTTCCATAGCTGAGAGTCGATTTGTTGTGTGTTTTTCCATAGCTGAGAGTTGTTTTGTTGTTCCATAGCTGAGAGTATTTTTGTGTGAGTGTTGTACCATAGCCGAGAGTTGTTTTGTTGTGAGTGTTGTTCCATAGCTGAGAGTCGATTTGTTGTGTGTTTTTCCATAGCTGAGAGTTGTTTTGTTGTTCCATAGCTGAGAGTATTTTTGTGTGAGTGTTGTTCCATAGCTGAGAGTTGTTTTGTTGTGAGTGTTGTTCCATAGCTGAGAGTTGTTTTGTGTGAGTGATGTTCCATATCTGAGAGTTGTTTTATTGTGTTGTACCATAGCTGAGAGTTGTTTTGTTGTGTTGTACCATAGCTGAGAGTTGTTTTGTTGTGTTGTTCCATAGCTGAGAGTTGTTTTGTTGTGTTGTACCATAGCTGAGAGTTGTTTTGTTGTGTTGTTCCATAGCTGAGAGTTGTTTTGTTGTGTTGTACCATAGCTGAGAGTTGTTTTGTTGTGTTGTACCATAGCTGAGAGTTGTTTTGTTGTGTTGTTCCATAGCTGAGAGTTGTTTTGTTGTGTTGTTCCATAGCTGAGAGTTGTTTTGTGTGAGTGATGTTCCATATCTGAGAGTTGTTTTATTGTGTTGTACCATAGCTGAGAGTTGTTTTGTTGTGTTGTACCATAGCTGAGAGTTGTTTTGTTGTGAGTGTTGTTCCATAGCTGAGAGTTGTTTTGTGTGAGTGATGTTCCATATCTGAGAGTTGTTTTATTGTGTTGTACCATAGCTGAGAGTTGTTTTGTTGTGTTGTACCATAGCTGAGAGTTGTTTTGTTGTGTTGTTCCATAGCTGAGAGTTGTTTTGTTGTGTTGTTCCATAGCTGAGAGTTGTTTTGTGTGAGTGATGTTCCATATCTGAGAGTTGTTTTATTGTGTTGTACCATAGCTGAGAGTTGTTTTATTGTGTTGTTCCATAGCTGAGAGTTGTTTTGTTGTGTTGTACCATAGCTGAGAGTTGTTTTGTTGTGAGTGTTGTTCCATAGCTGAGAGTTGTTTTGTGTGAGTGTTGTTCCATAGCTGAGAGTTGTTTTGTGTGAGTGTTGTACCATAGCTGTGTGAGGGTATTATAGAGATGCAGTGCCGAGCTCATTCTGCAGTAGACAGAGAGAGAAGCACCACACACTGTTTTAGATCACATGACCAATAAGAAGCCAATTTCAAGCGTTCCGCTCAGCCAGCACACACACTTCCACAGCCCTTTTGATCCTGCTCTGTCCGTCTCCACAGCGATTAACGGCCCGGAGAGTTGTCACAGGAATGGTGGTGGAGAAGGAGAACAATGAGAGGAGTGGGTGTCACCTAACCCAGGTAGCGGAAGAAGCGAGGGAGAAGGAGAAAAGGAGAGAGGGAGGTGCAGACAGCCAGATGAGGGGTGGAGAGAGAGTGAAGACCCCAATGCCACAGTAGCACACAATTAAAATGTCTCAAAATGACTGGATAATTGACAGCCATTCCCATTCTCCACAGGGAGAGTTCCTGAAAGTTTCAGTCAGATACTCAGCCATGGGGCTCTATTTGCAGCTGCCATTAACAGCCTGCTCTTTGGCAATTTCAACTTCTAAAAGCCAGCACTCCACTATTTTCCAACCCTGACGCAAGGGTTGGTAATTTACCTGTCTTATATCAGCTCAAGTGGTGGGAAGAGTGGAAATATTTGGGGTGTCCTTAAATACGTGTGCCATTGTCCCAATTTCAAGCAGAGCTTCCTTCTGGTGATATTTAAGACTCACCAAAAGCTGGATTTTGTGGAAATGCAATTGGTTATAGCATTGATTTGCTCAGTGGAGGCTCACAGTAGCATAATCAGTAGCCTATAAGCAATCTTTTATTAAAAAAATAGCATGAGCATCAAAACAGTAAGATATTCACGTTTTTTCTTTATATTGGACATTATTTTTATCCATGCAGCTACTGTGAAAAGTTTGGACTCATTAGGCCTATGTGCGATGGCCATGGAATGAAAGGTGTCAGTGACTGTAGGAAGTCAGTTTAGGAAAATTAAGTTATTGCAATAGACTGTTTGCGTTTTTCCTTTATCATTTTGACAAAAATAACTCCATCTCCCACTTATCTGAACCTAAATGTCAAATTATGGATATTCCGATCGCTGTCCTTGGTGCTGAATCCACACGTAGCCTGTTAATTTGTTTACATTATACGTGGCAAAGTCACTAACCGGCCATATCAACAGCGATGGTAGACTTATCTTATTATAACGTTTGGGCAATGTCCATGGCTGTTAGCGCAATGTGTGTAGACGAATATTTCCATGTTGAAGCCAATATCAAAAAATACATTGGCTATGTTTGTTCTAACTACGCCTATTGTAGTGTGTAAACTATATTCAATGGATAGGACAAACATCCATGCCTCCGGCCCAAGAGCCCTAAGTCTACGTGTGCACACATTGCCTTACGCTCATGGAACGAGAGATGTGATTTATGATATCATGCTTCTGATCCGATCCTGTTTAGAAATATTGGTTGTTAGTTTAATTATTATTATTATTTTTTAAAGTGCTTTGTTTTTGTTGTTGTTTTGTAATTTGACCCCCTTTTTCTCCCCAATTTCGTGGTATCCAATTGTTAGTAGTTACTATCTTGTCTCATCGCTACAACTCCAGTACGGGCTCGAGAGAGACAAAGGTCGAAAGCCATGCGTCCTCCTAAACACAACCCAACCAAGCCGCACTGCTTCTTAACACAGTGCGCATCCAACCCGGAAGCCAGCCGCACCAATCGTGTCGGAGGAAGCACCGTACAGCTAGTGACCTGGTCAGTGTGCACTGTGCCCGGCCCGCCACAGGAGTTGCTAGGATAAGATAAGGATATCCCTACCGGCCAAACCCTCCCTAACCCGGATGAGACTAGGCCAATTGTGTGTCGCCGCATGGACCTCCCGGTCGCGGCCGCCTGCGACAGAGCCTGGGCTCAAACCCAGAGTCTCTGGTGGCACAGCTAGCACTGCGATGCAGTGCCTTAGACCACTGCGCCACCCGGGAGGCCTTTGCTTTGTTTTTTGCTTAAAAAACAACTTATTTGAAAGATTCACCATCTATGGGTTTATGGCAAGGATGGGCAACTTTGATGGGACTGGAGGGCCCCCAAAAATCCAAACTTATCATGATGGGCCACGATTGCTTGAGGGTCTGCGAGTAGAACATTTTGGTTGCCCCCCGCGTTGACAGTAAAAGCCATGTTTTTAAGCTTTACAGTTAATTTTCTACACATTTTGCTATGGGGTGTTGAGGAAATGTTGCAGTTTTAAAAATATGCAGAAATCTCTCCCCCATATCCTGGCAGCTAAAATTCTAATAGTTCACCTGATTTCAGTTTGTCACAAAACAAGCAGGGTAGAGAATCATTGGAACATCTAAACCACTGTGAAATATATTTTCAATAACAAAAAATCATGTATTTTCAGTTGTTTAAAGCTGTTGTACAAAACCAAAAGTAAGAGACGCAAAAACAAACTTATGAACGGGTAGCATAGAAATAGTGTTCATTGAACAGATCTACAGCTTCTTAGACTTGCTTTCAATGAGAATGACAGATCTATAACTCACATTGGGCCATAGACTTGCTTTCAATGAGAATGACAGATCTATAACTCACATTGGGTAGCCTAGTGGTTAGAGAGTTGGACTAGTAACCGGAAGGTTGCAAGTTCAAACCCCCGAGCTGACAAGGTACAAATCTGTCGTTCTGCCCTGTTCCTAGGCCGTCATTGAAAATAAGAATTTGTTCTTAACTGACTTGCCTAGTCAAATAAAGGTACAAAAAAAAAAATCTAGACCTGCTGATAAACACATTTAGAAATTGCACCTTGTGTATTTTACTATTCTAACTCGCAACAGTAAGTTGAGACCCCAACTACTATTTCTGTAGAAGTGCAAATATGATCTGTCAAGTTTATAAAACATTACATTTACAAGTAGTATAACAGTGAGTGGACATCTCTCCCTCTCTATTTATTTTGGATCTTTATCCAGCTCCTTTAAAAAGTATGGATGTTTGTAAAACCCTAAATAGTCCATGTTTTCTTTGTATGATATGCCCACGTGGAGCAATTATGGTGCCTTCAACTCAAAATGTAAACAAAGCTTATTTAAAACAAGTTGCTGTTTAGTATTTATTTTTTTATTGTAATTTCACCCCAATTTCATGATATCCAATTGCAATCCAATTACGATCTTGTCTCATTGCTGCAACTCCCCAAAGGGCTCACGAGACACAAAGTTTGAGTCATGCGTCCTCCGAAACATGACCCGCCAAGCCGCGCTTCTTAACACCTGCTCGCTTAACCCGGAAGCCAGCTGCACCAATGTGTCAGAGGAAACACCATTCAACTGACGACCCAAGTCAGCCAGGAGGAGCCCGGCCCGCCACAAGGAGTGGCAAGAGCGCAATGAGCCAAGTAAAGCCGCCCCGGCCAAACCCTCCCCTAACCCGGACAACGCTGGGCCAATTGTGCGCCGCACTATGGGATCAAACCCCCGGCTGTAATGACGCCGCAACACTGCGATGCAGTGCCTTAGACCGCTGCGCCACTCAGGAGGCCCTGCTATTTAGTTATTAGAATTATACACTTTCTTTTTAGGCCTTATCGATAGCCAAGTGAATTTAGTCTTGCTTATTGACTATGTTTGGCATGACCACACTGCAATTTACGGTAGGCCTAGCCCATATATCAGTGTGAATGGTATAGCCTATGTTAGACAATGTATTTCCATATTATAGCAATGCAATTAAAACAATGTGGAATGCAAACATGTTGAAAATATTTAGCAAATATGGGGAAGGATATTTAATGAACTAGGCTATAACGGACTAATATTCGAATTGGAGTTGATGACAACGCTATACATAAAAGACAGTAAATAAACAACTTAAAGCAACTACACATTTAGCCATGGAGCACGTTCCGATTGGTCAGTGTGGGGCCAAGCCTCGACACACCTACAATGTGTTTTATAAGTCCAGACCTTTCGCTCCATCGCCAGCTACTGTGGCCATAATTCTGGTTGTGAAAATAGCAAAAAATATTTCTAATACTACTGCCAGTGCTAAGACTTAACATTGCATTAGGTTTGTTACAATAGAGCCCATAGTCTGTGTTTCTGTCATTGATGTGTCAATATCTGTAAGAAGTGGGTCCGGTGTTATGTGTGGTGCGTGGCGTGCGAGACAAAAGTAGTCTTACCTGCCAGGATGGCTTTGTGTGCCTGGAACTCCTGTCCCGCCACACACAGGGAGCAGTCAGTGAAGCGGGAGTGTTCCCAAAGCCCTCCCAGCTCATCGGCCAGCCTGCAGTCTGGCACCTTCACCATGTTCATAGTGTTCTGACCTGAGATGTTCACAGAGTCCTGCACCACACTCACCTACAGGGAGGGAGAGTTAGACGGAGAGACAGGAGACGAGAGAGAAAAAGAATGAGAAAAATAAATACAATTTAAAAAAGAAAGAAAAAGACAGAGGGAAGATCAGTCAGTCAGTCTACTCACACAGTATACATTACAGTAACCAGACAGACAGACAGACATCAGCGGTATTAGACCGTCTATCACCTTACACATTCTAATGGACAAATCAGACAACACACACATCAAATCATATACAGGAAGACCAGCCATTAACAGATGATCTCTGCCACACCAATCAATACATCAACCGTTAAATAAAGCTGCCATGCAAACACACACCTCCAACAATTAACGTGTGCTCTGCTCATTTACCACATCCACTCACAAACAAGACACTAGACAGGGACTTGACTCAGTCTATTAATCATTAGGGTGTGTGTGTATATTCTCCATGCTGGCTTAGCCACCTGTTCAAGACAACATCGAACATACTAATACTCCCACAGTGTGGGACACAGTGTGGGACACCAAATGTAGTACCATTCAAGATCCTATTTTCCCTCCTAACCTTAACACTAAATCTAACCTTAACCATAAACCCCATAGAAACAGCATTTGACCTTGTGGGGACTAACCAAATGTACCCAGTTTTTGTTTGTTTACTGTTCTTATGGGGACTTCTGGTCCCCACAAGTATAGTTAAACACGTCCACACACACACTCCTATTAGGTTATCAGCAACCTTTAAAACCACAGAATTAAAGAACCAAACATCGCCCAACAATTTCCAAGAAGAATCCAAACATTTTAAAGCAGCACTCCTAAGACACTGAAACAGTTCCCAAAAATATATTTCATTTCCACTAAAACTGTTCCCAGAAATAGCTGTGTCATGGTCACAAACTCCCAAATGCATCCCAGTAAGTTGACCTTGCTACTGGGCTGTTCAGACAGGGAGGGAGGCTACCCCCCATGAAAAACACCCTCCCTGTCCCCCTCTGTCTGTTCCTCTCTCCGTTCCTCAGTCCACCCGTCCCTCTGTCTGCCCATCTGACTCAGGCAGAGACGAAAGGGGAGAAAAACACACAATGAAAAAGTGTGTGGCAAGCAGGAAATTGAATGTCAAGGACCCTTGTTTGCTCCTGATGGAGGTGTAAGTGTTAGCCTGGAGGGGAGAGAAAGACAGGGCGGGAGGGTTAGACATGGAGAATAAAAGACTGGGAGAAAAAGGCAGGACAGGGTGACAGACAGAGAGAAATAATAGGAGGGTATAGGATCCCAAGGAGGAAATAGACTCTCATAAACACAAGCTCATTTCCTGTGATGACATTACAGGGACACAGTACAAAGAAAATGGTGATGTTGAGAGGAGAGCATTGTGACCATGAGTATTGTGTATCACTGTGTGTGTGGCACAGTCTGGTACCCACAGCTGGCTCCATAAATCACACTCCAGGGGGACTTTAGTATGAATGATGTACATCCATCTCCACACACACACACATTCACTCAAGAGTACACTCACAAGGCACTCATAAGACACTGATTAGCAACTACAAGGACTGGGAGAGACAGACGTGTGGAGGAGAGATGAAGATGGAGATGAGAAGGAGAAAGATAACAGTATAGGAGGCATATTAAAAGAGGTCAACTGGAGACTGAGTAAGAGGGAGGGAACAGGTAAGTCAACACAGACAGCACTGGGTCTGTTGAGATGCACTCTGTATGGCCGTGTCTCAAATAGCACCCTATTCCCTATATAGTGCTCAACTTTTGACTGTAGGGAATAGGGTGCCAATTGGGCCGCACTCATTATATATAGTGGTAAATTCAGATGGGAGTGTTTCTGTTTCATGTGTGTCTGTTGGTATAAATAAGCATGGCGGTGCACTCAGCCGCTGTATAGCACGGCAAGCCGCGCTAGGCTAGCCACGCTAGGCTAATCACACTGGCTAACCTGGCACATTATTCCATCAACTAACCAGGTGGAAACAACACTTTGCTGTAGCTCTGGAACTAGCTCCTATTTACACACACTGACTAAAATACTCTCTGTCTTCACCCCTCAGTCGTGTTCTCCTGTCATCATCATCTTCATCACCAGCATGTTCAACAATCATCACCATCAGCAAGGCCGTATATTACCATCATTATGGTGGCGATGTTCATTAATGGCCTTAACCCCTGACCTGCTGGTTTCTCTATCGACTCACAGCAGCCCTCTTGATCTCTGCAGACCAGACAGTTGCCATGGAATCTCAGAGCCCAGAAGATTCATTCATTTCTGCGTCAGTCTCTTTTACTCCTCTACGTGTCTGTTTATAGATTTACAGTACGCCGTGAGTGAAATGGTCCTGAAAAAATTAGCAAATCAAGTTCATTAAGTTATGGAAAACTTTATTTTCCCTCCACTGTGTCTTATGTTCAATATGAGACTTTTCTCTGATCAATCCAGAGCAGATTGAGTCACACGCACACACACCTTTCCTCAGCTCTGCCTTAATAGGTGTGTGATCTTTTAAACTAGTCGTCTGAACCCCCGAGCGCAGCTTTTTATAATGCATGACTGGCCCTTCATCCGCTCTCTCTCCAGCTGCTCTCCATTCAACCAGAGTAAACAGCACTGCTCAAGACACACAAACTATATTGAATGCAAACACACTGTCTTTATAAACATACTATCCTCAGAGGTATCAGCAAACCCCAAAATAAGGCCACACACATCTAAAAGCCCACACTCACACATGCAGACATTAAACCAAATGCCTTAAATCTAGGTGCTTAACTGGGGCAAAACATACCAGTCAACCCTGCTGGCAACCCATTAAAGCCTCATAGCGGATGAGACAAATTATTCCCCTACTTTATTAGATGGTGAGTGACAGTTAACACTACTGATGAGCATTCCATTGAGTCTGTGGAGACACAATTCACACCAGGGTACTGGACTAGATCTACAGTTGGTATTTCAGCAGACCAGCCTGCACCTGCACCCGTCCGCCACAGACGTTTTTGAGTGGATCGACACACAAACGGGGGCAGAGGCATATTTCATGCATGATTTGAAGTCAAGCTGGTGAACGACGCGCACGAGAGAGAGAGCGGACCGGAGCCACAGCAGCCAGTTTCGGAGCCATGTGTTACTGTTGTCTCGCCAGCCTTGTTCTTCCACAGAGACAAACAACAGATACACGTGAGATCAATGTTGATGCGCTGGGGACACAGCGAAATGGTGAAAGCCCAGTAGATTTTATTTTTAACTTTATTTAACTAGGCAAGTCAGTTAAGAACAAATTCTTACTTTCAATGACGGCCTAGGAACAGTGGGTTAACTGCCTTGTTCAGGGGCAGAAGGACAGATTTTTACCTCGTCAGCTCGGGGATTCGATCTTGCAACCTTTCGGTTACTGGTCCAACGCTCTAACCACTAGGCTGCCTGCCGCCCCATGGGGATCAGATGAGGATCAACATGAAACAAAGGCACTTTTCTCCTGTCTCTCCATCTATCACTATTCATCCGTCTGTCTCAGTTACTGGGTCTCTAACCCTCTTTCTTTCTCTCAAGTGTCACCTTGCTTTATTTCCCTCACTTATTCTCTCTGTCGCCAACTCATTTCTACGCCATTTTACCCTCGCTCTATCCCTACTCCAAACTAGGCTTGGGCAATATATTGTATATCGTATAGCGGTGTATTTGGAAAAATCCACGGGATGGTTCTCCCAATATTCAAAAATATTTATTCAAACTTTTTCAATAAATGTTCATATTTGTAGCTACTTTTTAAGTTGTTACCTGCAGTCCACTTGTGCAATACTTTAGGAGATAAAGCTTTCTTCATTTCACCTGTCCCATTTTAAACGATGAAGCTTATTGTAGTTCCCCAGAACAGTTGAGCCAGTCACGTGTTTGTTTATAAACAGCACACCGGGAGAAAGCCATGTGGTGAATCCATAGCATTCTATATCTATCAGTGAGTCTCTGTTGTGCAGCGCAATGAGGTGATGTACTTACACTTATGTGCAATTCACTACTCAATGTTTTCCATCAGATATCTTAGTATGGCTTTCTTCCAGAAGTCAAAGATCTCTGGATGAGTTATTTTTCCCCTGTGCTTCCTACTAGTGTTTTCCCCCCTCCATTCTTCTCCCATCTGCTCCATGTACACATGCTTCTCTTCCTTCAGAAAAGCAAGCATCACAACTTTGTTCATTTGCACAATCTATCTTGTTCACTTTCGCTTGTCAATGTCCATACAGATCGAAAATGATATCCGGTAGCTAGTCGCTATGCTTGTATAACTTTATGAGCTGGGTTTGCCAGTCTTTGCAATTAGTTTGTCAGTTTTTGCCCGTTCGCATTTAGCTATGTGATTTCACTATTATAGTAGTTTGTGCTAATTTTGTTAGCATTCTGGTAATACAAGCCCAATGGGCTTTCCTTGAGTTTTTAGCACCCCCCTTGTGTGCTATGCCAGTTATACTGTAAATCCTGGTATGCGAGAAGGGCGATATGACAATATGAAAATCTGGATAACGCCCAAGCCTACTCCAAACCCTGTTACATCTTCTCTCAAACTATTTCCACCCTCTTACACCCATCTTCCATCCTTCCCATTCCTTCTCTGTCTATCCTCCCTAACCAAGTCTCTCACTTTGTGTCTCAGTCTCACTGAGCCTCTACACATCTCCCCGTCTCAGTTTTGGGGAGGTGTGCGAGGCGAGAAAGGGAGGTAGATAGGGGTGAAGAGAGCAGCTGGAGCATCTGCAGCAGTCTCCTCTGACAGCAGCGTGGCATATGGCAGGGCCCTGTGAAGGATGGGCGCTGTCACCCGGCAAAGTGCTTACCCACAGACAGCCAGGAGAAAGAAGAGAGAGCGAGAGAGAAAGAGCAGGAGTAAGAGGAGGAAACAGCTGAACATCAGCACCCACCTCATTTATTCACACACTCCCTGGGAGGAGACGGTGGAGATGAAAAGAGGAAAGAGGATACGGAGGAGAGAGAGAAAGATAGAAAGAAAGCTCTGTGGATACAAAGAGGCTGTAGGGTGGTTAGGATGAGACTAGAAGCACTATTGTATCATCACTGTTATGAAGTAAGAGTTATGCTGGGGTAAACCCTTCAGTGGTTCATTCACACCCTGAGGTGACAGAGTGGGTGAAAAAGATGGAGGCTACCTGAAACAAGCCAATCATGCCCACCAGCCGATGCTCTCTGACACTACCTCTGTCTGCCTAAAGGTGGACCACTGACTTAGCAATTTAGGATGACTGAGTATCCGAAAGACACTTCTGTTCAACTTTCTGAATAGAGCTAGCCACACTTAACAGTAAGCAAAACCCCTTAGGCAGAGATACAGTACGTTTTATGAGGAAGTTCTCCAACTAACGTATGTGAAGGGGTGAAAAACTACAGTCCTTGAGAACTACTGGTGTGCAGGTTTTGCTTCATCCCAGCTGGTTTTGGAACAAAATCCTATATACAGTTAGTTCTCCAGGACCGGCGCTAGAGATCCATACATTACACTGCTTTAAAACTAAATCCATACAGTGTATTTAAACTGTGACCTTGGTGAGTGAGGTTAGTCCTGTCAGAGAAGAGAGGAGAGAGAGAGACCAGCCATTTACCAGGGTGTCTCATTAGAGAAGTGAGGAAAGTAGACACTTCTCCTCCACATACCAACCCATTAATCTGTCTGCCTGCACATTTCTCCTAAACTTCTATTCATCCAATTCTGCCCATCTCCCCTTTTTCCTGTCATCCACATACATGTCCTTTTATCCCACTCTCCTCCTCCACCCCCTCCTGTGCTCTCTTCTCCTATGAAGGGACCTCATCTTTCCTTCACTCCTCCTCTCAGAACACCTCGTGACAGCCAGCACAGAACCTTTAATGGAAACTATCTTCTCATTAAATACCTGCAGGTGTCTAGAGCTTTGGCAAAGATGAACAGAGGGAAGAAGATTATAGAGAGAGCGAGATCACGGGCGCGAGAGCACGAGCGCGATAACAAGAGAGCGAGATCACAAGTGCAAGATAACGAGAGCGAGATAACGAGAGCGAGAGATAACATGAGGGAAGAGAAAAAAAGATGGCAAGAAAGGATGGCTGGGTTTGTTCTGGCACTCCCCTACATGACACCCAGCCAGTTTGCTGGTGTGGGGTTTAAATAACTGCCTAAGGAGCAGACAGAAAGAGGGCTTTCAGCTGGCACCAATTCACACGGGTACATGTCTCCTCTCCACCACACACCCTGTTCTACATCTCTGCCTGAGGGAAGAAGATGAGGGGCCAGGGGAGGGAGAGAGGATAGGAGAGGGAAGGGGGCCACAGGAGAGGATAAGAGATGGATAACAAATACCAGGAGAGAGGGAAGAGATGTGTGCTGGGCTCTGGGGCTATTCCACCCTCTCAGAGGCAGGACGGGACCATATGGCCATTAACGAGAGAGCGCAAGAGAGATAACGAGAGAGATAACGAGATACATAACAGAGAGAGAGAGAAGGTATAACGAGAGAGATGTATAACGAGAGAGCAGAGCAAAGAAAAGAGTCCAGCTGGTCCTGAGAGAGATGTATAACGAGAGAGATGTATAACGAGAGAGATGTATAACGAGAGAGATGTATAACGAGAGAGATGTATAACGAGAGAGAGAGCGCAGAGCAAACAAAAAAGAGTCCAGCTGGTCCTGAGAGAGATGTATAACGAGAGAGATGTATAACGAGAGAGATGTATAACGAGAGAGAGCGCAGAGCAAACAAAAGAGTCCTGCTGGTCCTGAGAGAGATGTATAATGAGAGAGAGAGCTGCGCAAAGAAAATAGTCCAGCTGGTCCTGGGGCTGAGTTCACAAACCTGTTCTACTAACGCACTGAAGCCTCAGGACCAGAACATCCAATAAATCATGATAAACCAAATTACAACACAGTCAAAACAATACTATATTGTTTATTGGGAAACACAAACACAAGCACAAAGCAAATTGGAGTGCTATCTGGCCCTAAATCGACAGTACACAGTGGCTAAATATTTGATCATGGTTACTGATCAAAACCTTAGAAAAACCTTGACAAAGTACAGGCTCAGTGAGCACAGCCTTGCCATTGAGAAGGGTAGACACAGAAAACCTGGCTCCCTGTAGAGGAAAGGCTGTGCAAACACTGCACAACAGCAGAACCTGAGACGGAGTTGGATTTCCTGACAAAATGTCAAAAATATAAAACAATTAGAGTGTCATTTTCCCAAATTTGAAACCCGTATTCAAGGTTTCAAAGACCTCTCTGATGAGGATAGGCTACCCTTCCTGTTGGGGGAGGACGCAGAGAGCTGTGGGCTGGCAGCGCACTACATTGCTGCCTGCCATAAGTTGAGGGACAGTGTCTGACAGACCAATCAACCTGCACATGTACTCTACTGTATGCTTATTGTTATTGTTGAATGTATGGTTATTTTG